>NC_133620.1:476938385-476998385 GCF_048593235.1 Sminthopsis crassicaudata | reverse complement strand
TTCCCAACCAAAGGACTCCCTAGCCCCTGCTCCCCCTGGGCATTGTTCTCCCTACTAGAATATATGCTCCTTGTGGGCAAGGACTCATTTGAATTTTTTCTTTGTATTGCCCACATATGTCCGGCACATAGGACCAAATGGAGGATCTTCGAGGGCAGAGACTCTTACTTTTATTCCTTGGTATCTTAGTGCCTAGCAGGACACACAGTAGGTGCATAATAAAAGCTTTTGGAATTGACTTCAATTGAATAATTATGAATGGAAGATCTTTGAGGGCAGCGAATATTTCTTTTATTCCTTGATATCTTAGGGCATAGCACACCCAGCACACAGTAGGTGCATAATAGAAGCCTGTAGAATTGACTTTGATTGAATAATTATGACTGAGGATGCTAAAGGCAGAGGAGAAGAGGATGAATGTGTATCCCAGGATCTGTCTGGGAAGGGGGGGGGGTTTGGGATTAAGTCATAGCTACCCCTTTGTTTGGGGATTTATTCATCTCTTAGGAGCACAGTTAAGTGCCCTAAAGGATTCGTGTTTATGGGAGTGCTCTCCCCGGCTGAAGCAGACAGGGAAAATTGCTAGAAAATATAAGGTCAAGGGAGAATATGGAGATCACCGATGCCTTTGTTTGATGGGCGAGAAGACTGTGGCTTTTCCAAGTGTCGCCCAGACAGGCTGAGAGCACCCGGCCTACCTCCTGGGGGGAGAGTGTTGCCAGCTATTAGATCCCCAAGAATTTTAAACGGTGGGATTTCCTTGTCAGAGAACCTGAGGGGACACTTAGTGTGCGCTATGGATCTCCCCAGCAAGACAACTCTAGGGGATGCTGGGAAATCCAGCCGGGGCTCTCCAAATGGCTGGCTGGCTTTCTCCAGGAGAGTGAACGGCCAGCGCTGAATGGTCTCACTGGAAAGCAGCGCCCCCAAATTTTCCTTCTGTCTGAGCCCCTTCTGTTCCCGGCCTCGGACTGGCAGGCCCAGATGTATTTTTATTTCACCAAACTGTAGCTGAGTGTCTTTAATCCCTCAAAAGCTTGGCCTGATTCTTTAATCCTGCTTTCATTTTTGCTACAAAACCCCTTTCAGCCTCTGGACTCGTGCAAAAGTTTACTTAGAAGATTATTTAGGAGCTAAATTAAACTGCTGTTCTCTGCCTGGGAGGATTATACCCATTCCGAGTCTGGGGTTTGGGGGGAAATGGTCCTTACCCGGGCAGGGCGGCCATTCCGGGTGGACAAAGAACACGTTCGGGCTCCGTGCAAGAAATCATGGATTTGAATTCAGGGAGGAGGGGCTGGGGAGGATCGTTCCGGAGGAAAGAGGAGTGAACGGTGGGCAGCTCCTTCTCTGCAGCCTGAGAGAAGGAGTGGTGGAAGCCGCCTTGAGCTCCTGCAGTTCAGAGAATCAGGAGCCATCTGTGGCCCAAGCTTATTGGTGCTCTCTGCACTTATGGCAACTCTAAGAGGGGGTGAGATGATCCGGGTGGTTGCAAAGTAGCAAATTTTGACGTCCCGTCCCCAGAATGTCCTCACTGTGGGGGCCTCCCACAGAGGAAGGGCTGCCTGGCAGGTAGTGAGCTCTCCTTCGCAACAGAGTCTGGGCAGTGACTCGTGGGAAAAAGAAGAAAGGGGCCAGGGCTCAGATTCCGGGGTACGTCCCAGGCATTTTAGACCATGACAATGGAGTCCATACCCGCTCCATGGAAAGAAGAGGCTGGTGGCTCTCACCAGCTAAGATAATGCCCATCCTGCCCTTGCCCAGGCTCATTGGGCACGTGAACGAGTTTCCATAGAAGTGTCGGGGCATAGAATTCACACTTTGAGGTGATGGCTCCGGGAAGCCGTGGGAATACTGACCACATTGCACATGCACACAGATATTCCCACTTTCCTTGGCTAAAAGTTCTAGCTTGCTGGAGCCATTAAGTTGGACTAGGTAGACCAGCTTGCCTTCCTTGGCCAATTAGCTCCGTCTAACTCAGGGTCAGCCGGCTCCTGGGTAAATCATGTTTTATTCAAGGACAGGACAAAGTCATTCAGTCTGGGCAGCCCAGGTCTCCAGCAGTCTCCCCTCTGGAGGAAGAGTGAAGGCGTCAGTGTTCTTGAGCTGACCATAGTCCGGGGTGATGGAGGCCAGGCCTCTGCTTCCCCATCTATCCCCTGGAGCTGCTCATTTGGACCTTGTCGCTCTCACCCAGGGCTCCTAGGGGACTTCTGAATTTCTCATGTGCACGTTAATGGTTCCTAGTATGGGACCCATCTAGGTAGTATCCTGCTCAGTACTTGTGGCCAACCAAGGACAGTGGCACTTAATTAATAACACGTAAAAGCACTGACAGGAGAATGTGGACTCTAGAACGGGAAGGGACCTTAGGTATTAGGAGTTTAGCTTTCCCCAGGGTCAGTGTCCCACAGTGAGTCAGTCAAATGAAGCGCACAGTAGGCCCCATGTCCAGCCTCATCAGTGCAATTCGTCCTTCCTGTCCCTGACCTCATGCCAACTTCTCAAGGTCGGGCGTCCTCTACCATAGAAAACTGGTGCCGGGAGTCAGACTCAAGGGGTATCCTGCGCCTCCCTTCCTGGAGGGAACCCTCAGCCCCTGCCCCAACGTGCTTTCAAGGGCAAGCTTTCCAGAGGAAGCCTTGCGTGATAACGCCCCAAGAACTGGTTCAGGAAGAAGCAGCCCAAACAATCCCTAACTCGATTCTCATAGAAAACCAAACAAAGCCAAATAAAACCCAAAGCCATAGCGAGATCAATCGGGGAGCCTGTGCTTTTGTTCACCCTTCCTATCACAAGGGCTCGGCTGGTGCTGCCTCGTGTCCTGGAGGCAGATGGATTTGTTCAGTGGACCTTTAAACCAACCCAAAGTCATTGACATGACAGCAGCGGCAGTATTGGGTGCATCCCATGCCCAGGAAACCAAGGGATTTGGGGGAAAAATAGGTCACGTGCCATTGGTGCCCATCACGTGGCCCTCTTCCCGAGGCCAATGGGAGGGTTAGTGCTCTCCGATTTAGAACAAAATATCACTGTGATTATTTTTCTCCCCTTAGCATTTGTCATCTTCTCCAAACAGGGAAAGAGTGACCATCTGTCCGAAACCCGCATCAAACCAAATCAGTTCCCAAACAGCAAAGCTGCTTTGATTTGAGGTAAGGAGATTTTACAACAGACTTTTCTGAGGGGACAGAACTTCGGGAAATTAAAAATGCTGTTATAGACTTCTCTTGTAAAGACTGATGAGGGGGAGAGCACCAGGTGGACCAAGGAGGTTCGCAGCCTAAAACAAAGCCCACTGAGTGAGCGTATTTGATCACAACTAACAATAAAGGGCATGAATTTCTTCATAAGTGGAAAAAAGGGAAATTGGAGTTTTATAAGCCTATTCTTTGACAAGATGCAAATGAATTTATTTCTCTTAAACATATTAGCTATTTGCTAATTCATTCAAGTTTTTTGGGTTTTTTTGCTTGCTTCGGCAATACAGAAATGTTTTTTAAGGATCAATTTATTATATATATTATAATATATTAATATATTATTATATTATAATATTATAATTGTATTATAATATATTAAAATTGGTTTAGAATTAGATAGAAAGTTTTATTTCTAAAAAAAGAAGTCTATGGCACAGTAAAGGTGTTTAATAAATATGTTTTGGTTGAATAATTGTTCAATTTTAATAGAGACCGCCTTGAAATTATATTCTCAGCTTTTCACAACGCCATTTACCCAGTGCCCAACACCTTGCTTTGCACCCAATGGGGACTTAGGAAGTATCCGTTGGGTTTGCTGGAAGTGGATTTATGCTTTACAAAGTCCTCTCCTATGCATGCACCATTTAATGATGTGGAATCTTGGAAAGGGGAAAGAAAATAAATGTTTTCATTTTTTAAAAAATCTTATTCAATGAGTTAATGATGCCTTATGAAAAGGATTTTTCTTTCCTCACATTTAGAATGGCATCCTCTCTGATTTCTTTGTGACTATAGCCAACCTAAATTCTTTCAAAGTTTTTCCATTTGGTTCCATTTATACGTATCAAGGAAAAATCATGGGCCAGGTCTCAAAGTGGTCATTGGACGGAGGCATTTCTAAAGCCGTCATCTTTCTAATTGTGCTTTAGGATCAAGAAATACAAACCCTCAAAAAAAAAAAAAAAAGAAAGGGTCCAATGTAACTACTCTGTGCCCCACCAATTTAAGATCAGCCAAGTTTTTATACTGGTATTGGAAAAATGGCTAGAACTTTTCTTCTCTCTGGTGTGCTTGTCACTTAATTGGGACATGTTCCAATCTAGGGCTGTTTATACCGCTTTAGAATATGAAGTGATTTTTGTATTTGCCTGTTGCTTTTTTCTTTAGAATTATCCCAAGGGTGGAAAGAGGTTAATCATTTTACATATGCAAAGGAATTAAATAAGATTAGCCTAATTTGAGATTAAGGAAAAACAAACAAACATACAAAATTCTCCGAGTAGCCATATGAGCCTTTTTTTGAGAGTATTGTCTGAAATTGGATTAAGTTACATTTGTGGTATTAAGTATTCATGTTAATTATAAAAAATTCCTTTTTTTCTCCTTTGAATCATTTATTTAAAAACGATGAATGGTAGGCAGCATTTCTGTTTTTATCTTCTAGCCCATAGAAAGTAAAAAGTAAAATAATTCCCAACTTTCCCTTTTCTAAACCATTGCCTTGTGTGGAGAATTTGCTTCATTGAAATAAGGTGAGAAGGAGTCAAAACTGTTTTGTGTGTTTGGGAGGTTTGTGATGTGCTATCAAGCTTATATTAATATTTAGGAAAGCCTAAAGTTTGTATTTTACATGGATTGAAACATGATGGTTTTATTATTTCTCTTATCCAAACCCACACACCCCAGATCGCCAGTCCATCCTTAATGTCTTCTAGCTACCAGGAGACACAGCTGCTTTTGTCAAGCAAAAGTAACGTTCTCGTTAATGGCTAATACCCATTAATGGCTAGCAAAGCTGGCCAGGTTCCCCTTTCCTCCTCCTGTCTCACCCCTGGCCACGGATGCTTTAAAACAGACGGGTTCCAGCTCTAAACAAAATGACTGGTTCCCGCTCTAGAAACGAAAATGGCACCGATGTCAAGGATTAGGAAATGGTGATTTATGTTCATCTAATTTTCCAGATATAAAAGTGAGATTTATTAAGATAACCCTTGGCCATCTCTTTAAAGCCATGTTAGCAAACTGTCATTATCTTAATAAAGAGGAAACTTTGCACATGGATCGCCATTGTCTCTCAGATTCTGCCCCGTGATTCCGTCTGATTTTCTATTTCTACCTCAATGGGTCAGGTTTTCCCCCCATTGAAGACAATAAAGCTAGATCGCCAGTGAATAATGGAGCCCGTTGGCCATTCTCTCTCTATTTTAGAAGGAAATGAGAGTTTGTGAGTATCGTTTAATAGTGCGCAGTTAGAAAATGCTCGGTAATGAATTCCATTTCTTAGGATTCTATCTGCTATTTCTTGTCTTGATCCTTTTGGGAATACAAAAGCCAACGCAAGGGGCTTTGTCCCTGCATTAATTATTCTCTAGAATTCTTTCCCCTGATTCTGTGGCAATTGGAATGCCCTAATGTTGGGGGCTGTAGCCCCCCTTTGATATTTCTTGTTTAATCTCCAACTTCCTTTGGGCTACTTTCCGTGTTCAGCCCCCATGCTAATGATCTGAAATTCCTTTCTGGGGAGAGACTGAAGGAGATAACGGAGAATTTTTATCTTATTTACAATAATAAGAAAATTCCTGTCTTATTTACAACAACAGAGAATTCTCGTATTATTGACAAATATCTCCGGAACCTCTTGAGAACATCTCTGTGCAAACATTGTTTTGATGACTCTAGTTATGTATATAAGGAAGGCTGAAAAATGAAATCTTCGCATTTGGTGTATACCAGCCAATGCCCATCCATCAACCGCCGTCCCCCCTTTCAGGCAGTTCGGGTCTTCCTGGAGGCCAAATGCCTGTCTATCCCTTTATTATCAATAAAGACTTAGTTTCCATACAGCATTAAGTAGCAAATTCCTTTGCTGCCGAACCCGCCCTTGGTTACTTTGGGGAAGGAAGGAGAGAGAGAAAAGGAACTGACCCATCTCGGTTTAGACCCTCAGTTTACTCCTCATCGTTAGGACAAGGGGACAGGATGTCAGTGCCCAGCCCGGGGCTCTCGCTCCTCACTGTGAGCACTGATCATGGAGCAATGTCAAGTGAATGTCATTATCAGGAGGGGAAAGAGCCTGTGGAGTCAGCCCAGTGCTTACATTCCTGGGGAAGTCTCCAACCCTGTTCCCTCATCTCTAAACAGGGAATGGTCATCCAGGGGCCCTGGGAAGAGGAATATGAGTTCCTATTATAATAATCAGGACGCGGTTTGAGCTTACTTTTATGGTGGGATTGTCTTTAGATGGAAACAAATGGAGGGAAAATGGCTCTCCTGTTGTGAGAGAAGAAGAAGGGAGCACATTTGTAGGCTGGGAATTTTTCCTTGGTTAGTTTGGGAAGGGTATTAATCCTCTGATGAAAAATTCTGGCTTCTTGATCGCATCCTTCTAAGTATTCAGTAGGAGCAAAATGTTTGTAGATTGCAGCCCGAATTGCTACCTTTGTTTTTACAGTCAATTGTGTCAAAGCAAATTTCAGTGTGGAGTCCTGGGGATTCATTGGGTGCTCTGAATGATGCATCATTTCCCTAAATTGCAATCATGATAATAATGGCAGTTACCAGCATTTATGGAGCACCTTAAAATTTGTAGAGTTCTTTACAGAGATCTCATTTAATGAAATCACATCAAGTTCAAGTTGCCTTGTGTGTTGCCGAGTGTCTCCTCCCTCCCTTCCCCCAGCCCTCCAGCCCCGACTCAGGGCAGTCCTTCATTACCTCAGCAGCACACGGTGGCATTGGACACTAATGGGGAATAAATTAAGACTAAGACTTTCTGAAGCCCTAATCCTGCACAGTCCTGGGCTTGGCTGGGCTCCCCAGGATGTTTCAGCCTCCTTCTCACACCTCCCTGGGGAAGTCCTGTACCCGAGCTCTTGTCCCTCCAGCCCCCAGATGTACGGGGCCTCTCCTTCAGAGCTGGAAGCCCTGTGCCCTGAGAAGAGACAGTTGCCTTTGCTCCCCAAAAAGAGAATGAACTTTCATTTATGTGTGTGTGCAGATGTGTATATACACCTTTTATATTATATGTAACATAAAATCATATACATGCTTTTGTGTCTGAGAGAGAAACAGAGACAGAGAGACACAGACAGAGACAGAAAGAGACAGAGAGAGACAGAGATGCACAGAGAGAAACTGAGGCAGCCTAAGAGGAGCTGGGGCTGGGCTGGGGCCCCTCTGATTCTTCTGCCTTTGCAGCCCATTCCCATGTCCGTCCTGGCGCCCATTCCTGCCCGCTACGGGGTGAGCGTTATACCGCACCGGGTCTGACATAACAAAAACCTTGGTGAGATTAAGGGTGCTAAGGCACACTCGCTGTTAATGGAAAATAATTAGGCTGTGTGAATCAAAATTTAATATAAAAAGCTGTAAACAAATGACTGCTGGGTAGTTCATGTTCAGCGGATGCTGAGCCAGAAAATAGTCGATAATACTGTTTTGCCCACTCCTCCTTTGGCCCCTTCTCTCCCAAAGCCCCCTGCCCCCCCCCAGGGAGAGGGGAGGCTGTTCTAGCACCGGTGCAGAGAGTGGGGGCGGCATAGGGGGGCAGAGAAGAGGCAAACTGGGAGGGAAGGGGCTGGGCGCTTCACTATCATTTGGGTTGAGGCGTAGGTGGAGTGAGAGTGGATCTGCAGTGACAGGCTCAGAGCCACTATCAGGCAGGGAGGGTGCCCACACACACAGTCACACAGACACGGCTCCTGAAGGACACCCAGTGAAGGCCCAGGCCCAGGGCCCTGCCAGCCGGCACAGCCACATTCGGGAGGGCAGCAGGGAGGGCCCCCAGCCCCAGAAGATGATAAAGCCCTTTGCCCTGGGCCCATCGCCAGCCTCTTCTCCTGGTTCCTAACCAGCCAGGCTCCTGGGAAGAAAGAGACCTGCCCGAATCGCAGTCCCAGCCTCCTCATCTTAGGCCCAGAGGGACCTGGTCAAGCTCTCTCACTTAACATGGGGGCAAACTGAGGCTCAGGAAGGGAAATGACTAACAAGGATTGGAGGGGGGTTGAACCAGAAGCAAAGTTCAGAGAGAAGGGAAACCTTTGCATGAGCGTGGTCTAAATGTGGGGGCCCACAGCCATGCCCATGAACCCCCCAGAGGGCACCCGTCACACCCGGGAAGCAGTGGGCTAAAGGTCAGCTGCTTCATCTGGAACTGCAAAGATAAGCCTTGGAAGGGACCTCCCAGACCATCAAGGGCTGAGGCCACTCGGCCTCCACGTAGAGCCTCCAAGGGGAGGCTCTGCTCCCTCTGTTGGTGACTAAGTGTTCCAAGCCCTGAAGAAGAGAAGAGCAAATACACGTTTTAGAGAATAGGGAGAAAACTCCAGAATAATGGTCTGATTGTCTCAATCAGGCAAATTGAGTTTTATGCAAATGCCATCGGACTCCATCCATGTGTTTGTTTGTTTGGATTTTGCTGAATTGATTTTTTAATCTTTCTTTTTTATTCTTTGTAACTAGGGGTGGGGAGGGAAGAAGGGAGGGCTACATTCAGAAATCAAGAGAATATCAAAACAAAAGATATTAGGAAGAATTCAACAAAAGGGAACATTGCCAAGAAAAATATGTTACCAGGTAGAAAATTAATGGATGTGGGAGATGCTCCGGGCTAGAGTGTTCAGGAGAAATTTGTGGAGAAATGCTGCCATGGGGGGGGGGGGGGTTCGACTTTCACCAGGGTGAGATTTTTTACTTGAGAATATTCTCCAGGCTTCTGTAAATCCCAAAGTAAATCCATTAGAACTCAGAATCGTTGAGGACAGAGCAGAGTTGTTTTTTTTTTTTTTTTCTTTTACCTAGCATAGATTTATTGTTATTTCTTTTTTTAATTATTATTATTATGGTTTTTTAATCAAAGTTTTTTTTTTTTTTTCCAAAACATGTGCAAGGATAATTTTCTCAACACTGACCCTAGAAAAACCTTGTGTTCCCATTTCCTCCCCTCAGAGGGCCAGCAATCCAATCTATGTTAAATATGGTGAAATTGTAGTTAAATCCAATATAGGCATTCATATTCACACAGCTATCTTGAGAGCAGAATAATTTCACAGATTTTAAACATAAACAAGAGAGTCATCTTCACTGACCTGAGCCCAAACAGTCACTGAAATCCCGCCGGCTCCCGCTCCCCAGCCATTGGAGACCCGCCCTTTGGCTCATGTCCACACTGGGGTCCAAAATCAAGAGGCCCACTGCGGTGTTTGCTTGGAATAAAGTGATTCCAGCTGGATTTGATTGAAAATTGATTGAGAGCTGGGCGTCATTCCCACAATCCTCAGGGCCCTATCTCTGATAGCCTGGAGCCGCCAATTCAAAGACTGATGTAGATCCCCCACTTCCTAGACTTATTGTTGGCAAAAATAATCTTGTTTTAAATTCATTTCTCCTGATAACAGGGAAGTTAGGTGTAATCTTGGAGTCAGAGAGAGCTTGGGGCCATCTCAGTCCTGCCCTCCCCCCAGCCCATCTGACATCGGAGAACTTGCGGGTTCCCCAGAGTTTAAGGGACTGCAGCTCACCCAGGACTGGGGAGCCAATGGGGTTTCCCGGCCACAAGACCGACATTCTTTGCGACTTTAGCCCCCAGCTCTCCGCCCCCCAGCCCCCAGAGTCTGTGGTGGCCATTTCTGCAAATGCTCGTGCTTCTGGCGTGCGGTGGCTGGTGGTTAAAATTGCTCTGAACACAAATCTGGCCAGAAGAGGGTCTCCTTCCACACAGGCCCCCTACCCCCTACAACAGAGCCCTGCTGGGCGCCCAAGAAGGCTGCTTTCCCATCAGGCCAGGCGGCTGGTTTAGTTCTCCCTATACAGGGCTGTCTCCTTGTATTTGTCCCGGATGTTCCTTCCCCACACCAGGGAGGCCGCTTTCAAATCTCTGCATCCTGGATCTGTGAGGGGGTGTTCAAGGCCCCGCTGAAGGGGCTCAAGCTAAGCTTTCTCCATCCCCCAAGTCCTTGGGAACCCCTGCTCCCTCCCTCCAACACACACACACACTCACACACAATCACACATACACACACAATCACACATACACACACACATACACTCTCACACATACACACACAGAGACACACATACACACTCTCACACATACACACACACTCACACATACACACACACAGACACACACACACTCTCACACACAGACACACACACTCACTCACTCTCACACACACACAATTACACACTTTGTGTTTCCAGCTCTTGTATTTCCCCTCCTGTGGGAGGGAAATGGGCACAGGAAGGCCCAAGGGCTTCAGTGGTGGATGAACCTTAAGGATCTTACAGATGCAGAAACTGAGGCAAAGTTAAAGAGGCATTAAGGAACAGAGGCAGGGTTTGAAGCCAAGCCTCCAGTTACCCTGCGCTTGCCACTTTATGGTGTAGAAAGTGCTCCTAGCCCGCGCTCATTGGGACTGAAGACAGGAAGATGAGAAAGCTGAGGGTGGAACGGGGTCTGCAATGAGGGTACCAGGAGTGTAGACTTAGGGTCAGGGAGCCCTCCAGCCTTGATCACTCACTAGCTCAGTGACCCGGGCATCTGTAAAATGGGCATCCTAACAGCAGCTCCCTTTTAAGGTCTTAATAAAAGTCAAATGAGCCCAAATTTGTGAATGCTACTTGGTACACAGTAGGCACTCTATAAGTGCTTATCCGCCTTAATAAGTGCCAGACTTCGGGGGGAGAACACCAAACTGTTTCTCTTCTTGGCAGGCAGCAGGGAGCACGGGAGTTACAGGGCAGAAGGAGGGCACGTCTAGGCCCACCCACAAAAAGGCGCTCTCTGGCAGCCGTGCGGAGGGCCGTGGGGGCAGAGGAGCAAGGAGCGTCAGCAGGGCCCGGCTGGGCAGGCAGGGCCCCAGAGTGGTGGGGCTGCTGGCACAGGTCAGGCCGGAGCGCCAAGGCCGTGCTCCCCCAGGGGCTCCTTCAGCTGCTGCTGGGGATGAAGGGGAGGAGTGGGCGGGGTCTGAGCCCCGCCGATGACTTGCACGTTGAGTGACTGATCTCTAGCCCCCCCTCCACGAGCGTCGGAGCGCCCGCTGTGTCCCAAACGTCATTCCGAGGTGACAAAGCTCCCCGGCCCCTAAAGGAGCAGGGCTTCCTCTCAAGGATCTTCCCTGGTTTGGGGGGAGACTCCAGGGCCCAGCATTAAAGGGAAGCAGGCTCGGAGAAGTCATCTAATCCCATGCGCTCATTTTCCTGATGAGTAAACTGAGGCCTGGATGGGGGCGGATCTTTCCCAAGCTGATGCGGCCATTTGGCAGCCGGGCTGTGGTTCAGATTTGTGGGATCCCCTGGAATCCTCCACGTGCTCCTGGCTCCGGCCTCCTCCACGCGGGTCCTGGGCCCATGGGCAGCCACGCCCTTTGCCGAGGTGAGGACTGAGAGGGAACTTCAGAGGTTCGTTTTCCACATGAGGAAGCAGGGACCGGCGCAGCCGGGAGACTGCCCTAGTATCAGCAGGAAGTAGTCGGGAGGGGAGGGTCACAGACGGGGTCCACTGGAGCTGCTGTGCCCCAGGATCTGGGGGGCACAGCTCCCACTGCCCCCCCAAACCCACCAACACCATTCCCTCGGTCACCACCAGCAGCCCCCGATTACACCCCCCGCCGCCATCGCCAGCCCCCCCATACCCCGACAAGGCCCGCAGCAACAGTGCCCGCCAAGCCGCCCGCAGCAGCGGTGGGCACAGCCCCAGGCAATGAAGCCGGCCGGAAGGACGCTTTTCTTCTGGCTCAGAGGAGGGGGGAGCATTACCGCATCAGGAGATTGAAAATCCAAGCAGATTAGTTAGAGGGCATCCATCACCTATGGGATTAGAGCGAGCCGGGCCAGAGGCTTCGGCGTCCCAGATGGGGAGGCCGCGGTCCCTGGCGATTAAGGGCGGATAAGAGGATGATGAGGGGATGCCGCTGATCCCCGCTGGAAACCCGAGAAGAGGCTGCTCAGTCCTGGGGACCAGGGGGAGTCCTGGGGGCCGGGGGGAGTCCGGGGGGCCTGGGGGAATCCTGGGGACTGGGGGGAGTCCTGGGGATCGGGGGTGTCCCAGGGGCCAGGGGGAGTCCTAGGGACCGGAGGGAGTCCTGGGGGTGGGGGGGAAGTCCCGGGGGGCAGGGGGTAGTCCAGGGGGCCTGGGGGAATCCTGGGGACTGGGGGGAGTCCTGGGGATCGGGGGTGTCCCAGGGGCCAGGGGGAGTCCTAGGGACCGGAGGGAGTCCTGGGGGTGGGGGGGAAGTCCCGGGGACCAGGGGGAGTCCAGCCCATCCTACACCCAGTTCAGGGCGGGCCATGAGCTTCCTAAGCCCCGGGGCCTCCGAGGTCCTCCTGCCCCCGGCCGGCCCTTGTCCCACACCCAGTTAGACGAGAGTCCCTGCTTCTGGCTCTCCTGGGACATCCCTAAGCCCGGGTTGCTTCTGCTCAGAGAGGGAGGAGAGGGGGTTTCTGGCCAGCAGCTGGTTTCCCCCAGCACTGGCAGCCTGCCGGGGGAGGGGGCAGCTCTGCTCGGCCAGGGCCAGGCTGCCCGCGGGTTCCCTCGCTGTGGGACGGGCATAGAACGGACGTGGAAGCTTAGGGGCTCCGAGCCAGAACCAGGACCGATAATGGCAAGATCCTCGGCCCCTTCTTAGGGGTAACGCGGCCCCAGGCCCTCAGGGGCCACCCCTTTGCTTCGCCATGCTTTGCAATGCCATCCAAGCGCCGCCTCCCTGGGGCAAGACCCCAGCTTTACAGAGACAAGGCGGGGGAGGCGCTGCCCTTGGGAACGGACCTTCTGGGGGGAGGCGGCACTGGCTCTGCGACCCTCGGGCAGCGTCCAGGTGAGGGGCAGAGCCCCGAGGCCGTCCCCGGTCCTTCTGTCCTGTCCCAAATCCTCTCCCTATGCTTCCTCCCACCTCTGGCATCTGCCTCCCGACTTCATCCCGTCACCTCGCACTTAGCATAGCAGCTGGCACACAGTAGGTGCTCACTCAACAGTTAACACACTGCCTGGCACACAGTAGGTGCTCACCCAATGCTTAACATGTTGCCCAGAACACAGTAGGTGTCCAATCAATGTTGTGATCACTCAACAAAAGCTTTTGTCTCTAAATTTCTAATTGATCAAGTCCGGGGCGGGGAGAGGGGGTTCCAGCCTCTGCTGAGCCCTCTCTGCTCCCGGCCGTGTCTCCTCTCGGTCTCTGTGCCGTTGCTCTCTCCTTGCTCTCTCCTTGTTCTCTCTGGCTCAGTCTCTGTTGCCCTGTCGTCGTCTATCTATAATGTGCCTGAAGGAGGCTCTGGGCCCTCCTCGCCTGGGAGATGTCATCAGGGGCCCAGGGCTTCAGCGGCGCTGCTCGCAGATTAATTGTCCAGTTCTAGACTTTACCCTGAACTTCCTTTCAGAGACACCTGGAACTACGCGGTCCGAAGCAGCCATCGGCCTCTCTCCCTGCCCACTCGCCCCTCTGCCAAGTGTCGTGGCTGCCGAGCGGCCGGGCCTCTGTCCGCTGAGGGTCGTTGCTGCCCTCTCCTTCTCCCTCTCTCCTGGAGCGCTTGCCCAAACCGCTTCCATCCCGGCCTCCCTCCCACCTCCGCCGAGCCCTCGCTCTGCTCACAGACCCCCCTTAGTTCAACCACGGTTACCTCTCCTGGGACGCTGCAAGGGCCCGTGAGAGACCCGAACCCCTTGGACAAGCACGGACGTCTCCATTAACGCCGGGTGCGCTCTGAGCTGGCCCACTAAGGCGCAGAAAGCAGAGGGAGGGAAAGCAGTAAGCACTAAGGGAGCCCTTACAATTATGAAAGGAATGAGCATCGCTTTTTGCTGAGCGAGCCCCGTTTGGCCCGGTGACCCCGGGCCTTTGCAGGACGAGACTGGCTGGAGCCTGGTGCTTCCTGCCAGGGCTGGGACACGGCTCATTCCCGCCCTGCTTCGGGACTGAAGCCGCTCCTTTAGGGAGAGCCGGGAGTCCGTGGGCCGTGGGGGAGCGAGCCTTCCGGAGCCGGGCAGGGATGTTAGGCCAGCGTTTGCTCTCCTGGGCCTGCCCTGCCCTGAGCAGTTGTAGTACGAGTCCAGGGGCGGTCATCAGGGCCCATAAAGGCCCCGTCTCTGGGGGGCGCCTCTATCCCCGTCTGGTGGGCGGGGCTGCCCCCCGACATCCGAGGTGGTAACTCTGCCTCTCGTGATGGATTTTTTCCTCCCTTTTGTGAGATCTTGTGATTTTTAAAATTAAAATGTAGCACGTTCCCTGGATGCCTTTTATGTGGAGTCACGCCCTCCCAGGGCCCAGCTGGAACCCTGCCTCGGACAAGGGCAAACGCTCCCCACAAGCGTCCGACAGCAGTGCAATGAGCTGCTTAAGAGCCACCCATCTTTCCCATGCGTACGTGGGCACCGAGAGCGGGCCCAGAAGCCTCCCGGCAGGGGCGGGGGCCAGCCCCAGAGGCGCCGGGACAGGAGGAGCAGGGTCCCGGGTGCGGCAGGGCTTCGGCTCCCCGGCTTCCCCGCTGATGCCCCTGGACAGCGTGATGGTTAAGTGTGGAGGACGGTGTGGCAACGGCAGCTCGGGAGCACGGCCGGGTCTTGGGTCACACACACGGAGCTTTAAGGCTCCTCCCCTGGGAAGCAGGACGTTACTGCTTGGGACTCCAGAAGCCCAGAGCCCCCCTCCCCCAGCCCCCGCCCCCCACCTCCAAGATGTAATTTGATGTGAGGGCCCGGACAAGAGCACGGCGTCTAATGAGTTCTGTCAGTTTGTGCTCTCCTGGCTCTTGTGTGCGCTGACGTGGGCACTGGGCTGTGAAACACAATGAGTCAGGGCCGCGCCTGCGGTCCCTGCTTCCGAGGAGCGCTTCCTGAAGGAGCTGGGACCCCCTCCTGGGAGCAGGGTGGGCGCCGTCCTGACCTGGAATCAGCCAGGGCCACGCAGCTTGGGCGGGGTCGCCACCGTGGGGTTCCACGTGTGGAAAGAGCAAGGGCAGAAGCCTTTCCCCTCTCCAGCCCGTGGCCCCCATGTGATGGCTGTAAAGCCGTCCTCATCCATTGGCGTTGCTCTTGCGGGTGATCTCCCAGCAACCCATTCACTTGAAAGATCTGCGAGGCTTCCGGGTTCGATGAAAGTCTCACACAACAGACACTAATTCTTCTAGTTTGGATATCTCGGGGAAGGAATTCCTGGGCTCTTCCTCAAAAACAGTACACTTCCGGGTGAGGCAGTGGAGAGGGCACCGGCCCCGGAGTCAGGAGGACCCCAGTTCTAATCGCTTAGCCCCAAATACCTTTCCGGAGCCTCTGTGTCCGTGCTAGGGAGCCTTCCCAGGTATCCCCCGGAGCCTGGGCCAGAGTGAGCCCCCTGCTCGGGACGGTCCCCCAAGGACAGCGGGTGACAACTCCACAGACGGCCTCCATACTCGCAATGGAAATTTTCAGCAGAAAAAGCCCCATCTCTGCCATGTTTCTCTATTCTATAAACTTTGACTGAGAGATGGTAGTTCAGTCGATTTTGCTTCCGTGAGGAGAGGGGCGCTCTCAGCCAGCAGGTTCTGAGGACCCCAAAGCGCGTCCTTCTCTACATACTAACCCGTGGGTGTAGAACGACAGACGGCAGACCGGCCAAGCGGACAGAGGCCGGCTTTGTCAGCCTCCAGCACAGCGGCTCAGGAAGGGCCCAGGCCGGCCTTGAGACCCGAAGAGCCGGGCTGCCTCTGACCTTTGCCCGTGCTAGTCCTTTCTCGGAAACCTCAGGCTCTGCTTCGGTTTGATTTTCTGCAAACTGAAGGTGCTTCTGGGAGCTGTCGGCCCTCCCGCAGGTGCTCCTGGGACCAGGAGAGCATCTTCTATCAGGGAAGGGTGAGCTGGGCGCCAGAGCCAGCAGTAGGATCGGGGAAGGGTGAGCTGGACGCCAGAGCCAGCAGTAGGATCGGGGAAGGGTGAGCTGGGTGCCAGAGCCAGCAGTAGGATCGGTCTGTTCAACATCTCTGACAAGTGTTTAATTGTAATGCAGAGGAAGCGGAGGCTCTCAGCGCACCCCGAGCTCTGGCTTTCCCTGCCATCCATGTTCCCAGGCGCTGTGTCCCTCGTTAGGATGGACCCGGGAGGTGAATCTGTCACCGTGGCCACCACTTTGTTCTGTTCCCCGTTACCTTCTCCATTGCAGCTTTCGGCCCTTTTCTTTTCTGCATGTTTGTGGATAGGGCTGAGAGAAGTGAGGGAAGCCAGGAACCCTGGGTCTCCACTTGCCACAGGGCCTGGGGCTCTTGTTCTCTAACCCTGGCCGAGTCATCTCAATCCCCTCTCGTCCCCTGCCACAGGGAGGCCGATCCCCTGCCTCCTCAGGGGCTGTTGGAGACTGAAGTCCCCGGGCCTCCTTCCCGTCCTCCCTCTCCCAGCCCGTCCCTGACCAATCAAAGCCCCGTGGCTCGTAGAGACGTTCATCCATTCCCTGCAGTGCATTGTTAGGGAGCCATCTTAGAATGCCCTCTCACATGCAATGACCACAGCTGCCCACAGTGTCCCATCGGGAAGGGACAGGAGGATGCTGGGCCCGAGCAGAAGTCAGGCCAAGGCTCCTCCCTCGCACTCATCTTACACTGAGGGCCAGGGAGCATTGCCTCCCATTTCCATAGATGACACTTCATTTCCTAACTCTGCGTAGCCCTCCACCCCTTACGTGCAACCCCTCCTTAGCTCTGCCTGTCGAGATCCTGAGCTTCCTTGAAAACAGGCCCCAACACGTGATCTAAATTCCACTCTGGATTCTTAACTACACAGCATCTTCAGTTTTGCTTGGGAGGGGGTCAATTTTCTTTGGGAGGGGGTCTAAGCATGCATTTGTAAGTCAGGACTTCCTAGGATTCGTGGAAAACAGAAAGAAAAAGTAGAAAAAAATAGGAAAGTAGTTGTATAAAATATATTAAAAAATTGAGAACCATTTTCATCGCAGCCAACAGTTAATTCATATTCTTTAATTTAGCTTAAATTGGGTCTACAATATTAAATCTATAATCCCCTTTTGGGAATGAGTTACTTAGATGTTCAATTCTTGAACTGAAATGGTTGTATGATCCAGAAGCAAACAAAATTATGAATTAAGAAGAAAAATTGCTCATATTCTACAATATAGAAATATGAACATCTAAGTAACTCATTCCCAAAGGGGATTCTAGATTTAATATTGTAGACCCAATTTCCCAGTTGTGTTTGTCTTAAAAGGGGCCTGAAAAGGGCGAGCCCGGGAACACAGCGTTGGATCCCCCGAATTCTGGGTCACCGACTCTGTGTCAGCCAGTAGCTTAGAAAACACAGTGGAGCGCTTTACAGATTGTAGTCAGCTAAAGCTGCAGCCCATGATGCACCAGCCCAGTGGTAAATGTTGGGATCTTGTTGCAGAGTGGGGATCTTATCAGAAAGATCCTCCTCCCGTGAGGAAATTCGGGGGACTGAGCAGCTTTGACATCTCAAACTGAGGCACAGCGTGAGGGGGCAGAGCGACTCGGCAGCTGCAAGGGAACCTGCGGCTTTTTCAGCTTCCCATCTCTGGCGATCCCGGGCGCTTCTGCCCTTGCCGGAAGACACTGGCCCGTTTTGGTGAGACTTGACGCCATCTGCCTCCGCAAGTCCCAGTGGATGAATGCTCCCAAGCCGAAGCGGAAGGAGGCTGGACCGGCTGTTTTTGTATACGTTTGATGCCACAGGAGCCCATCGAAGAAACCCTTAAATGACTGGGACACGGCGCCTCCTGGGGATTTCAAAGGTTCAAAGGTCCTCGGACCCCCAAAGAGCTTTGGGAGTTTTTCCTGGCTGACTCCATCAGCTTTCAGGGAGAGATCATTTTAGAATCACAGACTTTTGTTTAAAGGTATTTGATCGCTAGAAAACTTTTCCTCACAGCGAGGAAACAGGGTTATTTTCTGGGAAGATTCTAATCGTCTTCCTCCCCTTGATGTTACCTAAGTGATCCAACCTGTGACCCGGGAGGGGATGCGGAGGTGAGATATTATCCAGGGGAGGTTCTGAAGGTCCGGTGCCCTACAAAGAAGGCATCTCATCATCACATGAAAAGGGGCCTTTTTTCATGTTTCCATCCCCAGAATCCTATTCAGAGGCAAATACTGAAAGCCCACAGGAAACTATTCTGCCCGGTCAGCAGGGGTTTCAGCCATCTCCAAGGAAAGGCGCATTTCGATAACAATTAGGACCTGCCACACATTTTCCTTCAAACAGCCCTTTGAGGGAGCTGGCGTGGGGCAATGGGAGCCAAGATGACAGGAGAGAAAGAGAGAGAAACCAGAGATTTCTGGTGTGGCCACCCTTCTGGGCCTCAGTTTTCTCATCTATAAAATGGGGACAAGGGAATACTTCCTCTAGAATCTTTGTGAGGAGGATCAGCAGGAGCACTTTCTTTTCATCATCCCTTCGGCACATCCCTGGCTCTCCACTTAGAACACCAGGGCCTGGTTCAGCCTTCACCAGCTCCTATCAGGACTCCAGGGGCCCTTAACTGGACCCTGTCTCCCCTCTCCAGCCCTCCTCGTCATGTCACCGTAGCCATCGCGGAGCCCAGGCCTGTCACTGCCCACTGGCCAGGGCTCCTCAGCAGACCTGTCCAAGGAGAGGGCGGAAGGGGCTTTCCCAGGGTTTCTTTTCCAATCCCCCCGAGTTTTGCGGCGGGACTTAAGGGAATGGTGCATTTCTCATCCGCGCCTCCCATCCTTTGCCCGGCCCCCCTCGGGGTCCTTGCTGCCCCTCGGCGTGGTCCTAAGCACAAGAGCACAGTTCTGGGCTGACGTGCGGGCGATGGCTTCTCCCCCACCCAGCGTGTGCTCCTTTGTTCTGGTCCCGCTGACAATGCCATTGACGTCATAATCCTGGGTCCGTTTCCTTGGGAGAGAGCGTGTTCCCAGGAGATAAAGCCAGTCTCCAAGAGCCTTGTGTGGGGTCCTAATGGAAAGCTCAGCTCCCAGCAGAGAGCAGAGCTAGAGCTAGCCAATCAGAGCCCCGCTTCTCCCGGGCCAGCCCCCCCAGAGACATCAGGCTCCCAGTACCCCAGATCCAAGCCTTTTGTCGACAGTTAACTTTGGCTAGAAGAGGATAATTAAGATGTACAGCCTGGGTTATATTTAGGACCAATCACTGCCCTTTCTGTTCGCTCCTCTCACATCATCCGCTGATGCGAGAAGAGGCAGAATGAGGGGCTCTGGGAGGTCCAGGGCCCCTCCCTCAGGGCTTATCCTAGGAGGATGGGACCCGAGAGCTGGGAAACTGAGGCCCAGAGAAGCGACTTAGCCCCTGTCGGGATTCGAGCCCAATCCTCTAACCTAGGTCTGAGGCGGAATCCCAGCACCTGGGCCCCCCCTGAAAAAGGGAGGGGACTGATAGTGTGGCCACGGACAGACGCTCCCCCACAGCCCAGACTCACCAGGCTCCCTAGCCTGGTCTTTTCCCCTGGAGGCCTTCTTCCTCAGCCTTTCCCTTTCCTTCTACCGCTGCCCCCCCATCTCCTGCCCTCTCCCACCAGGACGGCATTTCAGGCACTGGCCACGGGCTGGGTGTGCAAAAGTATCAGCAGAGGGGTCCGGACGTCTGAGCGGGCCGGCTGGGAGGCAATGGAGGGTGCCTGAGGGACAAGAGGAGCAAGCTCCTCCCTCTAGTGCCCAGGGGCTGCTGGGACTACCGGGAGGAAAGCAAGCTGCCGAGGGCTGTGGGGAGTGGAGGCTGTCTAATCCAGGGTTCTGGGTCTTGTGAAGGCCTTCCTGCCCAGCACCTCCCTCCACGGTGGCTGGGCCTGCCTTTGGGGGGAAGGCGAACAAGTCTAACTCCTGGATCAGCCTCTCACGGCTCTGAGAACAGTGACCGTGCCTCCCACGGAGGGCTCCCCGGGGCGAGTGCCCAGTTCTAAATCCTCAAAAGGAGGATATTCATTTCTCTCTGTCCGAGACTCCTAAGCTCTAGAGCTGGAAGGGACCTTCCATCGTCTACGCCTCATTTACAAAGAGGAAACTGAGGGACAGGGAAGCTTGACCCCCTAGGGGATGGTTAGTTTTGCAGGGGAAGAGAGTGAATCCAAGGGCGCCTTCCCACCCGCCCCTCCTGCTGAAACACTCATGGAAAGCCAGTCACAAGTGCTGGCGTTCTTGGGAACCTTTCTCTTTGGTCCCGGAATAGCCATTTATTCTGGCTGACCCTCTGGGCTGTCCTCAGTGATTCAGAGTGAAACTGCCTCACCCCGGGGTGCCTTCCTCTCCAAGGAGAAGGAATCCTCGAGCCAGAGAGGACAGGGCTCAGAAAGGGAACTTGAGAGCCCCCTTTTTGTAGTGCACTCTACCAAAGAAAACAAAGAGCCAGCTGGAGCTTCCTTGAGAGAAAATCAGGCAGAGAATGGTTTCTGTTAGCCAGGATCAGTCTCTGTTAGCCAGGACCACTCTCCGTTAGCCAGGGCCCAGTCTCTGTTAGCCAGGACCACTCTCCATTAGCCGGGACCCAGTCTCTGTTAGCCAGGACCACTCTCCATTAGCCGGGACCCAGTCTCTGTTAGCCAGGACCACTCTCCGTTAGCCAGGGCCCAGTCTCTGTTAGCCAGGACCACTCTCCATTAGCCGGGACCCAGTCTCTGTTAGCTAGGACCACTCTCCATTAGCCGGGACCACTCTCCGTTAGCCGGGACCACTCTTCATTAGCCGGGACCCAGTCTCTGTTAGCCAGGACCACTCTCCATTAGCCGGGACCCAGTCTCTGTTAGCCAGGACCACTCTCCATTAGCCGGGACCCAGTCTCTGTTAGCTAGGACCACTCTCCATTAGCCGGGACTACTCTCCGTTAGCCGGGACCACTCTTCATTAGCCGGGACCCAGTCTCTGTTAGCCAGGACCACTCTCCATTAGCCGGGACCCAGTCTCTGTTAGCTAGGACCACTCTCCATTAGCCGGGACCCAGTCTCTGTTAGCCAGGACCACTCTCCGTTAGCCGGGACCCAGTCTCTGTTAGCTAGGACCACTCTCCATTAGCCGGGACCCAGTCTCTGTTAGCCAGGACCACTCTCCGTTAGCCGGGACCCAGTCTCTGTTAGCTAGGACCACTCTCCATTAGCCGGGACCCAGTCTCTGTTAGCCAGGACCACTCTCCGTTAGCCGGGACCACTCTCCGTTAGCCGGGACCACTCTTCATTAGCCGGGACCACTCTCTATTAGCCAGGGCCCAGTCTCTATTAGCCAGGGCCCAGTCTCTATTAGCCAGGGCCCAGTCTCTATTAGCCAGGGCCCAGTCTCTATTAGCCAGGGCCCAGTCTCTATTAGCCAGGGCCCAGTCTCTATTAGCCAGGGCCCAGTCTCCATTAGCCAGGACCACTCTCCATTGGCCAGGACCACTCTCCATTAGCCAGGACCACTCTCCATTAGCCAGGACCACTCTCCGTTAGCCAGGGCCCAGTTTCTGTTAGCCAAGGCCCACTCTCCAGTATCCCGGGCCCCTCCTGGAGGATAAAGGGGGAGGCAAGCATGTTCTCCAGGCCGAGGAGGGTCTCCAGCCCTTTGTCTACATTTTGGCGGGTGGAGCCGGGAGCCGGCTGCCAGCCGCTTTCCTGGGAGCCCCTCCCCACAAGCTGAGCCCCAGGACTGAAGAGTTTTCCACCCGCACCGAGGGAGGGGACAGCCTGAGCAGCTCTCGTGCTCGCCGGAGCGTGAAGCGTGCCTAATTTAATAATGCTGATCATTCTCCAGGCCAGGAGCCTTCACCTCACACATGACCCACTTTTTCAATCAATCGGAAACATTTACATAACAGGCTGACCCAGGGCCTGGAGCTTCTGAGCACAAAGAGAAAGGGCTTTAATTAAAAAGGACCAATTCGCTCGAAAGGGGTGAAAGTGGGCATCAATGTGTGAGATTGGAAGGCGTTGGAGCTCCGCAGTCAAAACGAATTAGCAGGACTCCCGTTATTGGTTGTCTCGGTCTCCGTCAGGAGCTGACAGCCTTGAATTGTTTCTGAGCATCAGTACGGCTTCTTGCCGGATTTACCCTATTTCTTCCGAAATGGAGAGAGCCTCGGGTGTTGGCTGTTTGGCAGGGGTGAAATTTGATTTGGGGTTTTTTGGTTTTGTTTTTTCCTGAGTCAGATGGGGTTAAGTGACTTGCCCAGGGTCACACAGCTAGGAAGTATTAAGCCTCACAGGTTCCAGAGATGAAAGTGGACCCCAGAGACCATCTGGCTCAACCTCTTCATTTTCCAAATGAGGAAACTGAGGCTCAGGGAGGCTAGGGAATTCTGTGAAGGCGTTGTGGTTGTCATCACTAGCGAGACACAAGGAAAAAAGTTCTCGGCTCAGGTGGTCGGGGGGCAGGCGGGGGGATATCCTTCCATGATGGGGGGCTCCCTCATGCTTCAATGAGTTTTTGCTTCCCCATAGAAGTAAGTCCAGATCCTTCCTAAGTAGCCGTGTCAATGAAGGTGGAGAGACCCTTTGGCTGAAAGTGTCGGAGGAAGGAGACAAGGTGGGGCCTGAGTGTGGAGGCTTCATGTGGCCCAGGGTTTGGATGCTGGTCTCAGAAACATTGGCAGTTAGCAAAGTTAGAGGAAAAAGAGAGTCGTGAGAGGCTTTGGGCAGAGGAGGGTCAGAGCTGTACCTGTACCTCAGAGAGATAACTGTGTGAAGAATGGGTCGGAAAGGAGAGCCCCAAGAGAGGGAGAGAGCTCAAGGCTGGGACAGCGGCCCAGGCTGGGGAGGGGAAGCTGAGGGCCTGACCTCGGGGGTGGCCATCGTGTGAGCCCGTGGAAAGGGACGGAGGGGACAGATGTGGTGGATAAAATGGTGGGCTCCAGCCACAGGGTGGACAGGGGAGGTCAAGGTCGTAGGTGGGCATGCACATGTGTGCATGTGTGCATGTGAGAAAGGATGCATGAGTGTGTGCACACAAGAGTATGTGAAAGTGTGTGAGTGTGTGTGAATGTGAAAGAATATGTGTGTGTGCACGAGTGTGTGTGAGTGCATGAGAGAGTGTGAGTCTGTGTTTACATGGGCAAGAGACAGAAAGACAGAGACAGAGACAGAAAAGGAAACAGACAGAGACAGAGAGATACAGAGAGAGAGAGAGAGAGAGACATAGAAAGAGACAGAGGGAGACAGAGAAACAGAGACAGAGTTGAGAGAGAGAGACAAAGATGGAGAGACAGAGACACACACAGAGAGACAGAAACAGAGAAACAGAGAGACACAGCGACTGCGTGTATCTCCTCAGATGCAAACTTGGAGGAGCTGCCTTAGTGTTCCCAATACCCGGCACACACGCAGCGCCCAGCACATAGTAGGAGCTTAAAGAATAATTATTGATTGCGCATCTCCATGTTGGAATGAAAGCTCCTTGAGGGGAGCAACCAGTCCACTCTTGTCTTTGCGTCTCCAGTGGCTAGCACAGCTCCTGGTACATAGTCGGTGCTTAATTAAGTGCGAGTGGAATTAAATGGCACTAATGTTTAAGTGTCCTGCCCAGCTGATGCACAGATGAGCCACCTCCTGAGGATCTGATTATTCTAGAGGCTGCAGTCTCCCTTGCCTCCCTCGTGGGCTTGGCTGATCCCTGGTGCCTTTGCTCCTGCCCTTCTGCCAAGGCCACAACCCTTGTGTCTCCTCCTCTGCCTCAGTGTCCTCCATTACATGCCATGCTCTCTGCCATCTCCCTGTCAGCCTTCTCCCTTCTACGGAGAAGCTCTTTACCTCTTTTGTCTCTTGGGCCCCTCGGCCGTCTCAGAGAATCATGTTATTAAATGCAGCGAGAAGATTACAAAGGGAACTGGTTAAATTGAAATAAAGACACGATTCTCCCACAGCCAGGTTCACGCACTCCGGGATCTATCCATGGCCCTCTTGGTGGTACATAGAGCTGCCCTTAGGAACCTCTGGTCCCCAGGATTGCTCAGCAGCTCAACCCCCTCCTCTTGGATCCAGCTGCAGCTGCTAGTCGGTCGCTTTGGCCTTGCCGTCTTGGTCAGTGAGATGTGACAAGAGAAGGCCCCACTGAGAGGACTGGGCGTTTGTGAAGCTATGACATGGTCTACAATACAATCTTGCTACCGCATCCATTACGTGGCAGGCTGGCCATGCAGGAGCACTTCAAGAAGAGAATGCGTAAACATTACCTGAGTGACGGACTTCGGAGTTGCTAATCTGCCTGTGTTCTCTCTCTGTACAGGTAGCATCCTTTGGGTCCCTTCTGTCCATCCGTGAGGACTCCTCTACTCCTCGACCACCACAGAAAATGGAATCCAAAGTCTCTGAAGGGGGCCTCAACGTGACCCTGACCATCCGCCTGCTCATGCACGGGAAGGTAAGACACACTGAAGGGGAGCGGGGCGGGGCTGCCATTTTGTTTGCTAACTGCCGATGTTTCTGAGACCAAGCACCAGAAGGCACGGGGCCTCTCCCTGAGGCTTCGCCCACAGGACACATGGGGAGGGTGAGAGCCCACAAATGCACATGCTCCCTACCCAGAGGTACCCTATTGATGCCTGCTCAGATAATAAAAAACAGAAAGCTGACCTGCCTGTGCTCTGAGAGCAAGCCCTCGTGGCCTGCTTGCCTACCGAGCTGCCAAGTTGTCGAGGCTCCAAAAGACTTGATTTCACTCATCACAATTTGCTAGGACTTTACCTGGTGCTTCCCTCTCTTCATCAACACAGTGGGTGGAGAAGTCCCTTTAACACTTGTCTGAGGGCTTCAACCTCTTGTCCTTTTAAATCTCTCCTTCACACTCATATGCTCATTCATACTTAATTCTTACAGTAACTTAACCCCTCCTCAAACCCACGTGACCCATTTCTCCAGCACCAACATCACCTCTACTACCCCTGCCCCCTCACTGGACTTCATTGGCCTCCAGAATCCCAAGAATTGCTAGTCTATTAGGTAACCAGCAACTAATCTACAATCCCTCTCTCCTTGGCCCCCCACCATCCCTAAACTACAAGCCACCCTGGTCCTATCCTCCTGAACACTAATGGGGAAAATCATCATTGTCAACTCACACACCCAATTCTTGGAGCATCACTTGAGTTGAGAGCCCCCAACTGTCCCATCTACTCTTATCAACTCCTTTTTTCATTTCCTACAGTGACTCTTATAAACATTTTCTTTCCTTCTTAAGCCACACATGAAAGCCTTGCCCATGCTTACACACTTAATCCCTAAAGGTTATAAAGATAATTTTGCCTCCAACTTAGAGAAGCAACCACAAATTTGGAAGATGTTATCTTCATGGGGAAGACTGGAGCCATTACTGGGAGTCCTGGAGCTGCCCATTTCTCAGACTTTCCCAGCATCACCTCTCCTTCCTTCACTCTCTAAAAAAGGTATCTCTAACTTTTCCTAAGGTTAGCTGCTCTTTCTACCCTTGAACCCATTCCTTCCTGCCTTTCCTAGGACCCTGATCCTCTTCCCCTCAGTAGACAACGTAAGCTCCTTGAGGGCAGGGACTGCATTGGATTTGTCATTGTAACCTCAGCACTTTGTAACTCTCACGTGTTCTGGGTTGCTTGTATCAATTTCCCTTAACATTGCATCTTTCCATTTGTCTGCAAACATGGTTAGACGTCTTCAGCCTTTTTTGAGCCTTCTCTTGACCCTTCAGTCCCATTAATTCTGCTTTCCTTTCACTGCTATCTTGAATAGTCTGTTTTCTTCACTTCCTTACTATATGTTCTCACTCCCATCCCCTTGGACACCTTAATGTCACTCTCACGGTCCTCTAAGGTCACATGACTTCCCAATGGCTAGATCCCATGGCCTTTCTTTCAGTCCTCAAGGTCCTTGCCTTCTCTGAAGTTTCTGGTCTGATTCCTATGGGCTTTTTCCTTGGTTCTTTCGGTGCTCCTTTCTCCCTACTGACCTTTTCTCAGTCCCTGCCATTCGTTTCTTTTTCTGTTCCCAACCTCTTCAGTTTGGTTTTATTTCGTCCTTTCTTTCTCTAAATTCTCCCTTTTGACAGTTTCATTCATTTCCATGTCTTCAGCTGCCATATCTTTGCAGATAATTGTCAAATTTCTATATCCAGCTTTGACCTCTTTCTGAGTTCTAGACCTATACGTCTAGGTGTTGTTAGAACACTGCTAGCTCGATCATCACCATTGATCCCGGTTTCCAAATTCACTACTGCTATCCTTTATAGGATTGTTGGAACAATCTTGTTTACAATTGGAGGCAGTGTGACGTGGTAGAGAAATCAATGACTTGCAGCAGAGAATCTGGGCTTAAACCCCATTGTGATAATTTACTTCTTATCTGACTTTGAGCAAGAAACGTTCCTCTCTGGACCTATTTTCTTATCTGTAAAGTGAAGAGAGTTGAATTAGACGACCATTGTGTTGCTTCTAGCTCTAAATCAAGGCCCTAGAATTGTACTGGTCCTCCTTTGCTTGAACAACTTGAGCTGCTCCCTATTGCCTCCTGAGAGATAGTTGCATCCCTCTTCCTGGCCTTTGAGGACCTCCACACTACCCTTCCATACTTGCCACAAATCACTCCCTTGTTTATACTCCAGTTTCCCAAGAAATTTTAACAATCACTTATTCCGCCTCCCCCACCCCGCCATGCACGGTGCTTACTATACCATACTCTTCCTTGGCCAAACCTAGAATGCCCCATCTTCTCCATCTTTACCACTTGAGGGTCTCTTCATCCCTTGAAGTCACCTTTAAAAAGTTTTTTGACAAAACCTTCTTTAACAACCTTCCCCCTCAGCCTTCTTCCACAACTGATACCTCTGTAAAAACAAAAACAAAAAAACAAAAACAAAAACAAAAAAACAAACAAAAACAAAAAAACAAAAAACAAAACAAAACAAACAAACAAAAACGTAATATTGTATCGCATACCAGTCTGTTAATTCTTGGTTCCGTGAGGGTAATGGCCATTTTGTATCGAGACTTGGTATCTCCCTCAGGATACAGCGCCATGCTATGCGTAGAGAAGGCACTTAGTAGATTCTTGTTGCATTATATTACATTGCCCCATAGCCCAGAGACCTGTTGTAAATATCCTTTCGGAGAAGAGTAACTTGAACAGATACTTGGTCTAGAACCAACACAAGGGGCTCCTTTCATTTCTGTTTAATAGATGCTTGTTACATTATATTTCATCGGCCCATAGCTCAGAGACCTGTTGTAAGTATCTGATACTTTCCTAGAAACAGATGCTTGGTCCAGCACTATACAATGGGCTCCTTTCATTTCTGTTCGATGTGAAACAAGTATCTTCTTCTGTGGCTGCATAGATGAGGCCACAATGAAAGGCACAATGGCAAAGATCACTATAGCAATGATGAGAATGAATCAAGTTTCCAAAGGCACAATTTCCTTGGGTGGCTGGGTTTGCTCTCTGGTGAAATGCCTCAAGGCAAAGACAGATAGGGAGCGTTTATGTTTTCTCCGGAAGAGGAGGTCCATGGCATCAGAAAGGTGATGTCTTAACTTAGAGAGGAATTGGAGTTAAGTGAGGGAGGGCTGGGCAGGGTCCCCAGTCTCAGTCTCTCCTCCAGAGCCATCTGGGTCCAGGGGCAAGATATGGATCCGCACAGCCAGAGATGGCCCTGGATGCAGTGGGAGACCCCGGTCTTTTTAAACCAAAGTCTTTCCAAGGTCTTAGTTTGTCTGAGGCGATGCCCATTTAATGAGTAAGACTAGGTAGGACAAAAATAAAAACAAATCCAGAGAAAAACCCAAACATGTAGCTACCAATCTAGGACTAAATGGTGACAGTCCCGTGGCTCAGCGCAGCCACGCGCTGCCGGCAGAGGCCCTCGGCCCCTCCTGGCTGTGGAACGGGCTCCTCTACTGTCTGGGTTATCAGAATGGATCGGCGTGGAGTGGTCTCGTACCACGCCGCAAAGCCCCAAAGTCCCTCCAAAGACACGATTTTAAGGTTATGTGAACCGAGAAGGGTTTTAAGCCTCCTTAATATGATGGAAGAGGGATTTCTTTTTCATCACTGACTCCCCGCACATTTCCCTAAAGGTCTCGTGTTTATATATAGAGCATCTCAGGAACGATTCATCTGGAAAACAGTCAGCTGCGTGTCTTCTCTAGCCGGACGCGCTCCCCTGATTCCATGTTGTTTACAGACTTTGTTAAAACACGTGCAAAGGCAACTGGGGAAGCAATAGCTACTTATCCAATGAGCACGTTCATTTTTCTGGAATGGGGAGAGAAAAAAAGCCATTCCCCTGCTTTGGGCTCCCAGGGGAATGGGCAGCCTCAGCCCCCCGGCTCCCTTAGCGAGCCTCATCTCCGCTCCAGCTCTGGGCAGCTGAAAGCTCATTTTTTGTCTTCTCTTTTTTTCTGCAGGAAGTTGGAAGCATCATTGGGAAGGTAATTATTTCCTGGAATGTCTTCCTTTATCTCTCCATGTTCTGATCCGGTAATGCCTGATTATATTAATTGTGAGCACACGTTGGGTAAATTGCTAGTCTGAAATGGCAACTAAAAATAATCCTCGGTTCCGTAACAAGCCCCGATGTGGCCAAGAGCCCCCGAGACCCTTCAATTCTCTCTCCTGCCTGCCTTCATTTCAGACCACATCAAAGTCATGCTGCTCTATTTGCTTTTTAAACACCAGCAAGGAGGAGACTCGACAGCCTCCCTAGTAATTAATGGCTGTTCCACAGTGACGCTCCTCACGGGGAACCTAAGCCGTGCCGGCTTCAGTCAAAGCTGTTTTGTCTTGCCTTTTCCCCAGGATGAGCTGAGAATCAGGGGCAAGCAGCCTCTGGCCATGAGCTTTGACCAGGAAGCAGCCACAGTTCTGTGGAGTTTCTGTTTTCTCATGGATCTGAGAGGTCTCAGATCTGAGATCTCACCTTGTCTGGGTCAGAACTGAACTCAAACCCAGGCAGCATTTGGTGGGTGCAGAGCCGGCTGAAGGGCCAACCCCTAGTGCCATATCAGCCTGGAGGGCCAGCTCTGGTACGCTGCCCCGGGCATCTCACCAGGGCTCCATCTGTTGCTGTTTTGGAAAAGATTTGCTTAGACTCAGAGAGAGGTAGAGGGGGTGAGCTGATCAGAACTGTGGCTGGAATAAAGCTGGGGGGGGACGTTCAGAACCATGGACAGCAGGCAGGATGCAAAGAAGGGCCCAGCATCCCACACACCGGGCCAACTAAAACAAGATGGTGGGAGGAGGGATAGATGGGTGGGGATGAGGACAAGGGATAGAGCGCCAGCTCTGGAGTCAGGAAGACTTGGATTCTAAAGCAGACTCCCTTAATAGGGCGATCCCAGGCAACCCACTTCCTCACCATTTAAGAAGAAAATGGCAAATCCCTCCAGAATTTTTGCCAAGGAAACCCTCCCGTAGGAAGGCACCGGGGTCATAAAGTGTTAAGCACGACTGAACAATAGGAGGGCAGGGTTAAGAGTCCAACCTCCCATATTTTACAGTTAAGGAAACTGAGGCCCAGAGACTTCTGTGACTTACATGAGGTCATCATTTGGAAAGTAAGAGAGAAAGCTGGGATCCAGATTCAAGTTCTCTAATTATTAATCTAGTATTCTTTCTACTGCTGGGGATAGATGTATAGTCACATACTCAGGTATCTGAAGGCTTCAAAGTTCGACATCTAGGATGACTTAACCAGGCCATTTGCCATTCCACCCCACCAAAAACAAAAGACACAAAAAAGGATCTGGGGCCGGCAGTGGCCCACAAGCTCCCTGTGGGAGTCCCAGCAGAGTGCAAGCAGAGGTTAACGCAGCCAAAGGCCAGCTTGGGAGGGACCAGAGTGGGACTTGAGCCGTTCAGGGCAGGAAGGACCAGGGTGAGCTGCCGAGCATCCAGAGAAAGGCAGCGGGGATGGGTGAGGCTTCTGTCCTGGGAAGTGTGAAAGGAGCAGGGAATACAGCACAGAAGGGATGGAGGAGGGCCCTGAGCCGCCTCTGGGAGAAGAAAGAAGTTTGTTCTGGGGGCATCATGGGGCAAAACCAGGAGCGCCTGGGGGAGGGAGCACTTACAGACCAGTGAGAGGAAGGACCCCCATTCTGGGAAACTGGGAGCACTGGGAAAGTGGGCTGGTGCTCAGGTGGCTCCATGCTAAGGTCATCCACCTCAGTCGGAGGCTCAGTCCTCCTTTGGGTGAATGATCTGATCATAAACTAATCCAAGAAAAGGCGTTAATAGCTGTGTGGCCACAACTGATCCCAGGCCTGGAGCCCAACTCCCCATCCACAACCTAGGAATGCAGTGACTTTGGGCGTAGCCCACTTTGGCAGAGTCTGATAAATCTCTCTTTCAGACAGAGAAATTCATTTGAAAAGAGGTATTCATATTAGCAGAGTCTGACGCTTTGTCAGTTAACTAGAAGGCGTAGCCTTCCAGGCTCTCCACTGTGTGAGCCCATCTTCCAGTAGGTAGGAAGGAAGCGGCTCCATGAGCAAAGGAGACCCAGGGCAGAGGAGCTGTCTATGGTGCTGAGGAGGGAAGGCTGGAAGTAAAGAGCCTGATCTTGCTGCTCACCCATATTGCTGGGGCAAGTCAGTCAAGCTCTTTGGGCCTCAGTTCCCTCATCAGCAAATGGGAGCCCTGGACTCTAGTGCTCTTCTAGCCCCCATGCTTTGAGTCCCTGTCGGGTTTGCACTCTGGAGCGTCCAGCCTGGGAATTTCCCTCAATAGCCAGGCTCCGGGGGATGTGCCTGTCCAGGCTTCCCTGGCTCTCCTCCCCTCATTTGAGCAAAGCCGCTGCCTGGGCTGACCCAGCCTGCTGCCGGCTCTGGGGCTTTTTCCCGAAGCAGAGATTTCCAGCCTGGCAGCCCAGCACCACTCCCGCCAGAAGGGCCACATGGGAAGATTTCAGCAGCCTGAAACGTGGATGTGATCGCTTCCTTCTGTTTTCTAACTCTCGTTTCAGAAAGGGGAAACAGTGAAAAAGATGCGTGAGGAGGTGAGTTGAATTAATCCATTCTGGCTTCTAAGTGACCTTAGGGGTCATCAAGAAGGGAGACCTTCCTTGTCCCCAGACAGCATCAACTGTGTGAGGGAGGGCCAAGGACCCTGCTCTATCAATGGGGAGAAGGGAGGGGGACAGAGGGAGGAATTGCCTTCTCTCAGTGGGTCCCAGAGTTCCTGGAGAGGGCTGGGATTGGCTGCCTAAGCCACATGTATGCATAAACGTGCACATACACTCACATACACACACACGTGCCCATGCTCCCCTGTACAGATTGCACATAGACACCTTCCCACAAACTCCCCCAACTGCACGCAGACAGACGTACTATTTGCATGTGCAATCCAACGGGCAACTTGAAATGTCCCACCCACAGCTCGGGGCCCTGGAAATCCTCTCGGAGCTTCGCTGCTCCTTCTGCTGAGTCTCAGGGGGCTGATTCCCTTTCCCTGGCAGCGGGGAGTTCAGAGCAAGCCTTCTGGAGCTCTTTCCCTGTTTGCTATGAAAGGGAATGGGGAACGGGTCCCTCGACAACTAAATTCCCTTCTGAGGATTTCCAGGCAAACAGAGCCCGAATCCCGGCGCTTTTGTGCTCAGAAACGACCTCAGACCAAGCATTTGGAGTGAATGCTCTCTCTCCTAAATAACACCCTGAATGCGGCCCACGGGATTTGCTTAATTCCTTCTCCTAGAGTGGTGCGAGAATCAACATCTCTGAAGGAAATTGCCCAGAAAGAATTGTGACCATAACTGGCCCCACTGACGCCATCTTCAAGGCTTTTGCCATGATTGCCTACAAGTTTGAGGAGGTAAGAAGGACCCCTCGCTCTCCCCACCATGAACAAAATGAGTGCGGCCTACCCACCTGGGTGACCCCATATTGGATCCCCTTGTCACCCCCCAGCTCGCTTGCAAGTGCAGAGGGAGTCAGAAATTCAGGTTGTGTTTGCTCTAAGAGTTCCACTAAAGCCTTTTACTTCTCTACCGGTCCCCTCACCCATTGCCACATGGGGCCTCTCCATAGAGTAATGGAAACGACTGCTCCCCGACAGCAGGGAGACCCTCCTGGACGCTGTCCCGTAGCTTGGCCCCAGCATGGAGGCAAGACCAGCCCGAGCTTGCTTTTTCTCCGGGTCCCTGTGGTTTCCCTGAGCCCGGCTGCCTTCTCTCCAGCTGATTCTGGCTCCATTAGTAGAGCTGCTGCATTTCTGGTCTTCCTTCCACGTCATTCCCTCCAAGTCTGCTCCCTCTCCCTCCAGATTCTGCCTACGTGCTGTTTCTCACAGAGCGATAGCGTGCCCCAAGGTCAGCTCAATGCCCACTGGGCTGCCACTTTTTTGTGTCACCTCAAAAGCCCTGCCAAAAAAATCTGGGGGGAAGGAAGCTGCAGGGGCTGCTGCCCACTGAGCTCCAGGAGGCGATGGAGAGGCCAGAGAAGCTGGGACCAGAGCAGGGTTTTCTCTGACATGGTCCTCAGTGGGCTCCAGTTTCTCAAGGAAAACCCAGAATCCAGTTGTAGAGGAGGAACACAGACTTACTGAACCTTTATGTGGCATAATCTTTTTTCAGAATTTTCAATTTTCTCCTTGTCAAGGTCACATTATACATAAAAGTCATCTCATTTTTAGGCTTTTCCTAGGGACCTCTCAGGGCCCTTTGACCCCAACGTGCTGTGACCATTGGCGTGCCCTGGACGAATAGGCAGGGGGAGCACGCTCTTGGTCCGGGGAGGGAGAAGACCAAGCCTGGATCTGAGTTCCAATCCCAACTCTGCCATTCCCCACGTGGGTGACCTTGCTTGACCTTGCTTCTCCTGCCAACAGTGCTGGAGGAGGATCTGGGTCAAGGACAATGAGAAATTTGTGAAGCCCTAAAGTCTCAGGGGTTATTCCTCTAACTCCATCTTGGCTACCTCAGTCTCCTTGGCTGCTTTCTAACACAATCAGATCTATATTATGCTGCCTGTGACAGGATCTGGCTCATAATCAAGCCCTCCTTCATTTTTTTTTTCTTCCCATCCCCAGGACATCATTAACTCCATGAGTAACAGCACTGCGACCAGTAAGCCACCAGTAACACTAAGGTTGGTTGTCCCAGCCAGCCAGTGCGGGTCACTGATTGGCAAAGGAGGCTCCAAGATCAAGGAGATCCGGGAGGTAATGGGAACCCCCTCTTTGATTCATTCAGTTGGAAAGATCTGTGCTTTGGCCAGTCTGCATGGAAGAGAAATATGGTAGCCATTCACCTCCACCTGAAACAGAACTCCTTCCCATCATTCACAGCTAAAATCGAGTGAATCAATCGAAGCTTACTAAACTCCTGCTCTTAACACAGTGCCCGGTGCTCAGTGAAACTTGATTGGCTGATTGAAAGACACACTTCCAGGTGTCATGCAGGAATCTGTCTCTCGGTTTCTCTCTGTCTCTCTCTGTCTCTGTCTCTCTCTGTCTCTGTCTCTCTCTCTCTCTCTCTCTCTCTCTCTCTCTCTCTCTCTCTCTCTCTCTCTCTCTCTCTCACACACACACACACACACACACACACACACACACACACACACATCTCTCCCTTGCTCTCAGCTCTTAGAATCAAACAAAAACAAAATGAACAAAAATCAATAGCCCCTAAATGTGTCCATGAAAGAAAGATGCCCCTGAGCCAAGTGCCCTGAATGTGATGCGTTCTGAGGACACGAGGTCCTGAGAATGGAGAAGGAGAGGGCTCATGAGGTCATGGATTTTTAATCAAAGAGGATGCCAGTTTGAAGGAGGTGAGTGAGGATTTTGCATCCACACATGTGCACGTACACGCACCCCAAAGCTGAGAGCTGGATTTGGGGGAGTCTTCTCCTGACATCTGATCTCCGAGTGGAGAAGGGCCTCAGAGACCTCCTCTTGGCCAAATCCCCCATCTGGCAGGTGAAGCCCCCGAGGCCCATCTGCCACTGAGAATCTGGGACCAGACTATGATGAAGCAGCCCTACTAACCCAGAAGCCCGAGTGACTCCGTCCATTAGCAGCCAAGGTCCATCAGGCTATAGAGCATTCCCCTGGGCTTGAGCTGGATCAACCAGACAACCCCGGGAACACTGGTCCCTTTTCACTCTCACTCCGTGTATCCCCTAGCCTTGCTTTCTCACTAGGTGAGGGGAGTGTCATGGTGTGGGATGAGCTCTGGATGGGGGCTCTCTCACTCTGTGGGACTAGGGCGAGCTGCTCCTTCTTGGGGCCTCTAGAATGCTCTAGCTAATATGCACCAAACATGACCTCCCCATTTATTGGAGGGAGGCATAAGGTTTGGACTTTTATTCCTTCATGGCCCCATAGATAAATAGTGAGAAAGCAGCAGACTTTGCCCTCCATGGAGGAGACCTAGCATCTCTAGGGTGAGCCGTTGAAACAAGGACCTGGATTCAGGTCCCAACCACCTGTGTGATCTTGGGAGGGTCACTTAATCTCTCCTGGGGTTGGGTTCTTCTTTTCTAAGATGGGATGGTTGAGTGAGACGACCTCTGAGATCTCTCCCAGCTCTAAGTCTCATCATAGATCCCATGGACTTTATAGAGCAGCATTCTCCTTTATGTCTCAAACTCCCATCTAAACCCTCCTTCTCAAGGTGTAATCAGAGGAGATAAAATGTCCTATATTTGGTGAAGATGATTAACCCTCTAGTAATACTCCTCTTGAGACTAAATCGTGTAAAGTTTCCTATCTGTTCTATTTGCTAACCCACTTTTTCCCATCTATACCACTCTATCTTGGCTCTAGCTCTGTCCATCAAATTATAAGCAGCCCTCCCATCAGAACTGTTCCCTCAAATCAAGACTAAGAAAAGGAGCATTTTGTGATGTGTTTAATATTCCAGAGCATAGTAAAGATGCCATCCAAAGACCAGTGATTGTTTGGGAGAGACACAAAGAAAGCCGGTCATTGTATCTTGCCACAACCGAGTGGATGTGCATGGGATTTGCTAATGATAAAACGTAGCAAGATGGTGGTCTCAAGGAAACGTTGTCTTTTCATTTCTGCTGATCCAACAGTCTTCTTTCTCTCTTCTTCTTCTTCCAATTTCCTTGTTTTTCCAGTCTACAGGTGCTCAGGTTCAAGTGGCGGGGGACATGCTGCCCAACTCGACAGAGCGGGCAGTGACCATCTCGGGGACCCCCGACGCCATCATCCAATGTGTCAAACAGATCTGTGTGGTGATGCTGGAGGTACAGTCTGTAACAGTGGGGGTAATGTATAGCGGCTCTCAACCTAACAAATCTTACCACTGCAAACCGCCGGGCAGCCATTGATTGCTTCCATTGATCACAAGCCATGAGTTGACCCATTTCTCGTTTCCTGGTAGCATTCCTCTTCAGACTATTCATTTGCTCTTAAGACACATGGAAGTGTTGCATTTGGGGACCTGGATTCAGGCCATCATCATTCATGTGTGACTTCCTCTGAATCCATATGGGATATTGAGGGGAATCAGTTGTAAATTTCAGCCCCACTCTGCCCCAATTTGAAGGACTGCGGTTCTGCTTCCCCCCAAAGTAATCTAGCATTGGATTGGATCTTAGAGAGGACCAATCGGTCACCCAGAGTCTGCTTCCTCCTTGGTCATACCTGGTGACCCAAAGCCCAGCCCATGGCAGCTACATTTATTTTTCATCATAAAAAATAAATCTTCAAATATCCCATGCTGCTTGGAAAAGGACCAAAAAAGCAGCCAGTCCCTTTGAATTTGGGAAATCGAAAGCAACTAAGGAATATTCTAGAAACTAGAGGGAATGGTTACCAGGAAGCTTCTCAGACATGTCCGGGCTTATGGATGGGAGAAATATGTGTCCCAAAGATGGTTCTTTAGGAGTAATATTAAAGAACACAGAATGTGTGTGTGTGTGTGTGTGTGTGTGTGTGTGTGTGTGTGTGTGTGAAAAAGAGAGAGAGAGAATGAGAGAGAGAGAGAGAGAGAGAGAGAGAGAGAGAGAGAGAGAGAGAGAGAGAGAGAGAGAGAGAGAGAGCTAAGCACCTATTTTCAAGACACTGGGAGATACAGAAAAGGATGTAATATGCTCCTTTCCTCAAGGGCCTAACAGTGAGAAGTTGGACAATGCAAGAAGCCAAAGACAAAAATCATTATAATCCAAGAGCCTAACAAAGTTCTGTAGAAATTAAAATGTGCACCAATGACCCGGGAGAAGAAATGTGGATAATTATGCAACAGCAAGTTGGCACCTCATGGAGGATTTCTATTATGGTCATCATGATAGAGTTGCTTAGGAAAATGCCCAAACCCCAGGTGACAGGAGGAAATACTAAAGAAAGCACAGCTCAGGCCCAGAGTTCTCTGTGTTTGCATTATTTAGTCCACTTTTATCCAACTAAAATGGGCACTTATGAAAGAGAAGACAATGTGGCAAATAGGAAAGATCATGCATCAAGCCACAAGACTCTCACTATCGCCTCCAATTCCAGTGACCTTCATATGGCAGAAGAGAGAGTCCGGATTCTCTTACAGTAACCCAAATTGGATGTCCACTATCAAAAGACAAGGATCTGATCTTGATCGACTTAATTTAAGCTCTTGCTATATGAAGTAAATAGTGATATAAAACGCTCATGTGCCAAGGACCAATTGTATAGGGACAGTCCAATTTTCACTGTTATTTAACATCTTCAGTTCTTCATAGGGCACCATCCCACCTCTCACTTGCAAAAACTGTGACCTCTCTGTGCCCAAATCAATGGCTTTATGGGATGTATAGTAAATAATAGTAATAATCATACAATAATAATAGCAGAAAATACTTAGTGTCAAAGCTTCTGATGATGGACTCCCCCAAACTTAACTCAGAGAACTTCAGTGGAGGGGCAGTGGGAGCATTGGCCCACTGGGTTCCATTTTAACAAAATGGGAAAGCCCAAGGTTGGAAAAGGTGCCATTTTCTGTATTATATAGTACAATGAAGAAGCAATGAGTTTTAAGCCTTTCAATGTAACCAGTCTACATTGATGTGGACACCTCCCATTGCTTAACTCTTGAAAGACAATAACATCAAAGAAATTAATGTTGAAATTATCATTCTTGGATCATTCAACTCTTAAAAACTCTTGTAATGATGGTATTCCTTTTTGGGAAACTTTCTCCTTCAGAAGACTTGGCCAGGCCACCCCATACCTTTTTCTTCATCTGAAATAAAAGGGGATTAGATTTGATGGTCTCATTCCAGCTCTTAGTCTAGGACCCTACGATCCTATTCTTAGCCACTTTTGAAATTCTCCCAGCACTTGCTCTTGCCCTTTTAAAGCCTCCCTCTCTGCCAGGATTTTTAAAACATTAATTGTACTCTAAGTTGTTTTAAGTAAGACATTTTCTCTTTAAAGTATATTATTCAGTGTGTCACAGAGAAAAAAAAAAATCAAACTCTTGCCTGTTTTCTTCCATAAATTTCTACTTCAATCCACAAAGCAGGCAATGTTTCCATCATCTGCCCAAGAAGGGGAACCCTCTTGAGAATCTGATGCTGACTCTGCTGGACACTACGCTGCTCTTGCTCGGTTGCATCTGTCTGATGGACTCTGTCATTCTGGGTACTCCTGCAAGATGTCACCAAAATTTCTTGCCTCTTTCAGAAAACTGTCATACTTTATTCCTAAGGAATATATAAAATGGTACATGTATGTGTACATGTATGTTGAGTGGATTAATTTAGACCACTAGCCAATCATATGTATTTTATTCATTTTAATACATCCAGGATCTCTATGACACTGATCCCTCCACTAGGCCAGATCATGACCCACTCCACCTTTTCCTGCCTGATCCTTGAGTCCTACAATGTCCACAGAGAATCTCTCCCTCAGTCAAGAATCATTCTTGGACTATGCTTCCCATACTGCTTTTCTCACCAATGGCTTGGCCTCTCTCACATCCTATTATACATGTCACTGCTTCTGAAGCACAGGTTATTGGTAGTGAAGGTACAGCCTGCTTGCATCCACCCTAAGACTTTCTGCCATCTTGATTCTTATGAAATCACGTTGGTCCATAATTCCACAACTTCAAGCTTCACCATTATCAAACCATCAATGAGCAAGGATTGATAAACATTTACTGGATGGCCAGTACTGTGCTAAGCACTAGAGATATAAAGGAAGATCAAAAATAGTCCCTGCCCTCAAGAGGCGAATACTTGAAGAATAACAGGGTTAAAAATATCGATTTGGGGGTAGGGCATAGAGCAAATTGGGATCTTTGAAAGCAGTGAACAGTTCCTCTGATGCCATCCATGCTGGTCTCCTCTTTATTTTCAGTTTGGGATTCAGATCATGGCCCATTTGCAGCACTTATTGGACACCAATTTACTTGATGATCTTATTGGGCTGCCTATATAGATGCAAATCATGTGGGTGATGTGCAAATGTCATCCATTGTCTTTTACCTGTGTGGGTTGATAGGACAAGTTCTTTTGAGAAGCCATACTTTTCTTGAGGAAGTTCCATAATTTCCTGGGGCTCCATGCAGCCAGAACATTGTCATAGGAAACAGGCTCATATAAGGAACCTCACCATCTATTTGAAGTGGTTCTTCCATCTGCATAGGGCTGCATAGGACATCCTCCATGACAATAGCAGACAATTCTGATGAGTATGTCTCCTCCTATTTTATGTTTTGCTTGAGGTTGTAGTTATTTCTGTGGCCATACATGTCACTGGTGTATAATGGGAGACACCTCATTGGAGGGAGAGTCTTCAAGATTTGTCATTTTTGCCAGATCAGTTTTTTTTTCTTTTTATAACCAACAAATAATAAACAGAGCCAGATTGTGTATTCTCCACGCCTCCTCAGTTCAGTCAATTGTGTGATTGTAAGGATGCTGTCAACTAGAGCAAAAGAGTCTACGGATTTTTTCTGTTCTGATATTTTCATTAAGGATACCCTCTATTTGTATATAAGCTATTCTTACAAATATTTATAGAGATGAAAAACTGGACTAGTCCCTTACTAACTACTGATATCAACTCGGTTACATTTTGGGGGGGGGCAATAATACAATCTGTGGTTTTTCTAATTATTCTTTTGCATTCTTGAGATAGCTTTAAAATGATCCAAAGTGCCTCTTAGACTTGCCTGTGATAGAAATTTCTTGATAAATATTTGGTTAAGTCACACTTTCCTACTTAATTTTCTTGAGCACCATTGTCACTTCTGATTTAACAAATTGTATACCAAGGAGGAGGGGTTCAATATGGTGACTACATCAGCACCAAATGTAAGAATACATCACTACAAAAGTGCTAACTAGCATGTTCCCTTTGGGACCTTCAAGGAATCTTCAATGCATTGGCTGTCTAATGGATTGGACGAAATTTGGTTTAGGTGAGGCTCATGGAAAATTCTCTGTAGGTTTCTTTCTTATATTCTGTATTAATTACATTCTTTATTATAACCAATGCTTTAAGGATGTATTAGTAATGAGTATTCTTCTGAGTATTAGTAATAATCAGAATCAATGTCTCTACCTTTATCTGTTCCCTATTTTTCATTGTCAGCACCTTGTTTAAATAGGTCAAATTAGAGCTGTTGATATCACATGTATACTTTTTTCCAGTTATTCTTGTCATTGTTGTCAACAAGAAGACATTACCTATTTAGTTTTTGTAATGTCTGTTGTCTCCAGAAACTGCCGATCGCTCTCTGGGAGAAGATCTGCTGTCTCAACTCAATCTCTTGGCCAGATTCTTCTTCCTGTAGAGAGCTGCCAACTCTGACCTAGAGTAGAGACTCCTCCTCCTCCAGAGTGCCGCCCTCTTTTATCCTCCCAGAGAACTGGCGTGGGATAATGCAAGGGCTTGTGGAAAGATTACTTCTACCAATGAACCTGCTCCTTTTAAACATTAAGCTCCTCTCCAGAAGTTCAAAGGGGTAAAAATCCCTTTAAAGGCCGGAACTAGAGAATTGTTAAGTACCAACTTAGCACTTAGTAAGAACCTAATATCTCATTTTCTCTTTAGCACTTAGTAAGAACCTAATAACAACAAGTAACAACAAGTTTTGTCATTGTTATAGTCGGTAAAGACCATGACTCTAACAAATAAATAATTTGGCTGAACAGTCAGGTGATCCTGAGATTATGCTTCCATCAATAAGCAATCATTTCCTTTCTCTTAAAATCAGGGCCATTTTTTGAGTGGCAATGTTTAGTTCTTAATCATATTCCAGGTTTTCTTCTTCAGAAAAATATTCAGGATTTGCAGGTGTGAATTATAAGCCTTTGGAGCCTTATTGAAGCTAACCCATATGTTCTGATACATTTGTCTCCATCAGCCCAAGTTCCCACTCTCATATTAAAATCACTGAATATTTTCTAAAAATTGATTTTATTTTCAATTCACAAACAAAGCAAGCATTTCCATTAAAAACGTGCAATTTTAAAAAAGAAGACTGCACACAAAACTGCTTTACAATGTACACCTTGATATTTTCTCCAAATATAACAAAGTTATGTAAATTTCTCTTTTTTCCTTTTTTTTCTTCCTTCCTCATTCCTGCCCTAGAGATGGCTACATTAGACACAAATTTGTGCGTGCATGCGTGTGTGTGTGTGCATGTGTGTGTGTATGTGTGTGTAAAATTATTCTATACATACTTCTGTTAGTTCTTTCTCTGGATGCCAGTAGCATCTTTCTTCATATCTCCTTTATTTATAATTTGTTTTTATAATAGCCAAAATGACTTAGTTGCTCAAAGTTGTTCTTAAAACAATATTACCATTGCTGTATACAGTGTTCTCTTGGTTTAGCTCATTTCACTCTTCAGCATTTCTTGCAACTCTTCCCATGCATTTCTAAGATGATCAAGCTTATCATTTCTTTTTTTCTTTTTTGATAACTTTTTATTGACAGAACATATGCCTGGGTAATTTTTTACATTATCCCTTGCACTCACTTCTGTTCTGACTTTTCCTTTCCTTCCCTCGACCCCTCCCCTAGATGGCAGGAAGTCTTATACATGGTAAATATGTTATAGTATATCCTAGATACAATATATGTGTGCAGACCTGAACAGTTCTCTTGTTGCAAAGGAAGAATTGGATTCAGAAGGTAAAAATAACCTGGGAAGAAAAACAAAAATGCAAATAGTTCACACTCATTTCCCAGTGTTCTTTCTCTGGGTGTAACTGATTCTGTCCATCATAGATCAATTGGAACTGAATTAGATCTTCTCTTTGTTGAAGATATCCACTTCCATCAGAATACATCCTCATACAGTATTGTTGTTGAAGTGTATAGTGATCTCCTGGTTCTGCTCGTTTCACTCAGCATCAGTTGATGTAAGTCTCTCCAAGCCTCTCTGTATTCCTCCTGCTGGTCATTTCTTACAGAACAATAATATCCCATAACCTTCATATACCACAATTTGCCCAACCATTCTCCAATGGATGGACATCCATTCATTTTCCAGTTTCTATCCACTACAAAAGGGCTGCCACAAACATTTTGGCACATAAGGGTCCCTTTCCCTTCTTTAATATTTCTTTGGGATATAAGCCCAGTAGTAAAACTGCTGGATCAAAGGGTATGCACAGTTTGATAACTTTTTGAGCATAGTTCCAAACTGCTCTCCAGAATGGTTGGATCAATTCACAATTCCACCGACATCCCCTCCAACATTCCTCATTATTTGTTCCTGTCATTTTAGCCAATCTGACAGGTGTGTAGTGGTATCTCAGAGTTGTCTTAATTTGCATTTCTCTGATCAATAGTGATTTGGAAAACTCTTTCATATGAGTGGAAATAGTTTCAATTTCATTATCTGAAAAGTGTTTGTTCATATTCTTTGAGAGCTCATGATTTCTTGTAGCACAATAGTATTCCATCACAATCACATGCCACAATTTGTTCACCTATTCCTCAATTGAAAGGGATCCCTGCAATTTCCATTTCTGTTCATGGAAATTGTTGAGTTGCTTTGGAAGAGCTTGCCAAGGGCTTCAGAGTATGTTTCTATTCCATCCTCTTTAAACAATGTCAACACATGAGGGCAATTCTCTTTCTGTGCATTTTGTATATGACCATTGTGAGCATGGCAACATGCCAGCTTCCAATATCTCAAGAAATGATATTTTCCAGCTGCTTTGGAGTACAGGATTAAATCAACTCTACAGACTCTTGCCTTTGTCTCTTGGATCCATCTTTGCATTGAGCTGCAATATTTTTGTCTTCAAGTTTCATTTCTACTAAGACAGTCAAGAAGATGTCAGTCCTTCGACCCATAACATATCAACTCATCGATGATCAAACTTCTAGAGTACAATAACTTAATTAATGTTTGGAGACAGTCTAAAACAGTGGGACTCTTAACTTTCCATTCCTTTCGATCATTCTGCCCCTCCCTCATCTCTGGGGATATCATTGCTCAAATAATTCATAACTTGGGCTCTGGCCTGCAGGTGATCCTCTTTGTTCTTGAGTTAGTTGCTCTTGGATAGCACAGACATTCTATCACTAGGACCCTATTGGAGGGCTAATTAGAATCTGCCCGAATGATAAATCCACTCCCATAACCATTGAGAACCATGAGCCAAGAACCAAATGAGGTATCAGAGAAACATTTTGGGGAACATTCAACTCCTCAAAAAAAAATTTGAAAGCCTTTCCAACTTGCTTCATAAGTTTCAAAGAGGATAGCTAAAGGGGTTTGATCACATAATTACAGCTTCCCAAGCAACAGAAGCAATATTAACTGATGGGAAAATGAGAAATCAGAAAGATTTCTCCCCTAGCTGGAAGAGCAAGAGATACATAGAAAAAAAAGGCTTTTATTATCCAAAGTGAGTCTCAGCTGAGCTCTTTCGCCCAGTCAGTCATCACCACTGGTCACATTGCTATCTACAAGGGAAGGTCTGCTAAGTGCTGTGGGAAGTTACAAAGGAAGAAGATCCTATTTTTGTCTTGAAGAGCTTGCGAAAATGTTTCAAAGCATAAATATAAATGCTGCAGAATCACTGAGTTGGAAGAGAAGCCAGGCCCCAAATAGATTGATCTCTGTCTGAATGGGAAAGAAGGTGGCTCATACCAGACACACTCCAAGAAGTGTATACAGAAATGGCACGGGCAGATTTCAAAAGCATTATGGAAAGAGGAAGAGGAATAGAATGTCTCAAGAAGTGTGATTACACACCCTGGAAGTTGGTAGTCCCTCCTATTCTAAAGCAAAATCTTCCCTGAAGAGGATATAGAAGAGATCATGTGAATGTAATCAATGGTTAAATTGTGAAAACACCTCATGTCATGAAGTGGAAGATGCAATGGTCCACTGACAAATAACTTAGACTTTCGAATGAAAAATGAGTTTGGAGGGAAAAACAAGGTTTCCAAATGCCTTTGCCTTTGCTGATCTTTGGTCTCGGGTTTCATGAGACCCATTTTACTTCATAGAATCTTGGAAACAAGAAAGATCAGAACTTCTCTACAATAAACCCCTACTGGGGGGGGAGTCCTGGAAAAGAGAGCCCCTTGACAACCCACTTGGGTAAGTGGCAAAGGCATTTATTTCACTGCCAGCAGCCATAGACTCGGTTCTGAAGTGGTCTTCCAGCAGCCATAGACTTGGTTCTGAAGTGGTCTTCATGTGGACTCAAGTTGGCTCCCTTAAATCTGTTTGTCTTTCCCTTTGGTAATAAATCCACAGGTTGAATGCTAACTAACCATCTCAGGAAAAATGGCCAATTATGCATGTGAACCCAGGTTGAATTGGATTCTCAGATATGTGTTCTAAACTCAGTATGTCGCCAAGACAAGGATTACCCCGAAGTAGTTCAGTGAAGATGAAAGCCACAGAATCTCCAATTCAACCTTTTTAACTGGATGGGAAAGGAGTGCTTGGTCCTTCGTGTCATGGGATGAGAGAAATGATACAAGCTAGGGGACTGACTCTTGGTAACCCAAGGAAATCAGGCCCTGTTGAAAGTTGGGCTGTTGTCATTAAACTTCCATGTCATATTCACTCCACACTCCATGGAATGAGGCTTCTAGACTACTGGGATTCTAGGCAAGAGAGTTTGAGAGTTCTGATAAATATTAATGGCAGAGAGCGGCCCAAGGACAAAGATATCAGAATGATGAGGAGCAATGAGACCGTGTCCATACAAGGATCGATTTAACAAACTGGGTGTGGGGGATGAGGTTTAAAGGGGACGGGAGAACAGTCTTCGATTGTTTAAAGGATTGCCATTTAGAGAAAGGTTTGCCATCGGTCTGTTTGGTCCAGGAGGGCAGAACTGGAATACTGAATGGAGGGGACCAAGAGGCAGGAAAAGCTTCTCAATCATTAAAATGTGGAAGGGGCTTCCTTGTGAGGTGATGGATTACCCACCACTAATGGCCTCCAAGCACATGCTGGCTGACCTCTTCTAGGGAGTGTTTATGGGAAATTCTTGTCCAGATTGGATGAAATGCTTGTGAGGTCTCTGCCAAGTTGGAGCTTCTTTGAATCCAGGAGGAGTTGAAAGGAGAGGGTTGGTACTGCTCCGAGCTAACTCTATCCCTACCCAGCTTTCAGTCCCTGTGAGTGGGAACATTGGGCTCATAAATGGCACGAAATGAGCTGTAGAGAGGAAGGCCAGGTGAAAGCCAGCACTCTGCCCGAGAGGGGGTCAATGGCAGTTACATCGACTCGTGATATTAGCACTCCATAGCTCTCTGCTCTCCAAAGAGCCAATGCTGTCCCTCTCGGGCCAAGTCTATACAACAGTGACAGAATGGCCTCCCGGAGGACAGTGTCGGTGTGTACGGGTGGGGATGGAGCATCTCATTGCTTCCTTGTGGATTGGGACCCTCCCACCTTGTCCAGCATCCCATCTACCCACCTGTTACACACCAACACTTCCAACTGGGCAGGACAAGGTATGTGCAGGGGGAAAAACAAAACTGCCTGGTTTGGATCTGTGGCTTTGTGTAGACTCTCCCTTATTGACTTCCTCACAATTTGAATATGTGGCCTTCAGGGCCTGGAATGTGTGAGGCATTGGAGAACATGGGCTTTTCTGGGCCATGAAAAAGAGGTTTCTCGTTTCAGGGACATCCCCCCGAGTGCAGGTCTGCTGTATAGTAGCCGAGACCTCTCTAAATCCCATCCGAGGCATTATCATCTCTGCCGAGATCACCATCCATAGGAAATGCTTTGTGAATGTTCCACCTTCATGCACTCTGCCCAGAATGTCCGTGAGGCCTCTTTCTCCTCCTGGGAAGTGAGGGCGAGGGCGAGCAGGAAGCCAGAGGAATCCCGTGTGTTATCACAGCACCCTCTACAAGGGAGTGCTCAGGCTCAGGGGCCCTCAGGAGAACATAGCTGGTGCTCAGCAGCCACCCAGCCCTGGAATATCGGTCCCTGTCGTGGTGCATGTCAGAAAGCCGAAAAGCAGCCTTCTTAATGGCACACCGGAGAGCTGGTCTAGTTAGGGTACTCCTCCTGTACTTCAGGGCAACATGGCTAGTGCCTTCAGAGGCAGGAAAGAGGTCTAGGAATGGGCTGAGAGGGCTTGGTGAGTTTCCAATTTCTAATCAGACAGACATCATGAGACCGCTCGGTCCCAAAGGAGTAGGGCGGATGAGAATGGCCTAAAGAGAAGAGCTCTCTGGGGACTGAGCCCAGAAAGTACGGTGGGGGAAAATCCTCCGGGCAAGGAAGGTGGGAGGAGCCTCCCCCGAAAGCGGGGCCTGAGAGCGCATCCTCTTCCCTCTCGGCCCTCTCCCACGGTGACTCTGGGGTCCGCCTCGCAGCTCCCCTCTTTCGGATGCGCATCAGCAGGGCTGGCCTGCGGATCCCCAAGCGCTCCGAGTGAGGAAGGAGGACGGGCTCCGAGAAGGCGACGCCTCCCCGGCCTCTGCTGGCCCCGGCTCGCTGCGTGCTCTTAACTCTTCTGACGGCCATCTCCGGAAAGCTGTTCTAATGTTCTCTCTCCCTCTCCTTGTCCCTTTTCCTAGTCCCCACCGAAAGGTGCCACCATCCCCTACCGCCCAAAGCCCGCCTCCACCCCTGTCATTTTTGCAGGTGGTCAGGTAAGAGCCGACCCGCTTGCAGCCTCCACTGCCAACCTCAGCCTATTACTGCAGCACCAGCCGCTGCCCGTTAGTGCGCTCAGGTTTTCTCGCCTTCTCACTTGCATGGTCTCGTCCCGTTCATAGCATGCCCACACAGCTGGGCACAGAGCTCTGCATCATTGCCACGGCCGGCCAATCCAGTCCAAATGGGCCCTGTCCACCTGCCGCTTGAATGGGAAAGCACCCGGCTTGCTTCCTCTGCTAGGACATGAACTGAGGAAGGGGAGACTCCTGTACCTAGCTATCTCTTTCTGTCTCTCTGTCTGTCTCTGTCTCTCTCTCCCTCTCTTCCCCTCTCTGCTCTCTTCCTCCCTCCCTTCCTCCTTCCCTCTCTTCCCCTTCTGTCCCTCTCCCTTTATTTCTGTCTCTTTTTCCTTCTCTCTCTATATATTTCTCTCCCTCCCCCCTCCTTCAAAAGACTAGAGAAGACAGATAACTAGTCAGTGACATAATGAACTGAGCAGAGAGATTGGCTTAGAGTCCTCAGAAAGGAATACTTGAACAAAACCATGTTGTTTCCCTGTCTATGAGCATGGCTGATGACCAAGCCCTGAAATTCATCTCTATAATTGTGAATCATTATTTCCCTCCAGTTCCCTTCCCAAACTAGTCCTAAAAACATTTTCCTTTGTTACTAAAGTTAGTCAACAGCACCAAGTTTGTTTTCGTTCCATTCAAGCCTTCTAATGACCTGTCTGTGATAAGTGATCTGAAAAGCAGAGGACCCATTTCTAGGCAGAAATTTTGTCTTCCACGTCCCATAATCCTGGTGTCCTGTGCTAATAATAGGGGGCTGCCACAAAGGCTGGCTTCTGGGCATCTCCTACACAAGAACCCAAATGGAGGCAAAAAAGTCAGATGCCCCCAAACAACCAAGTGTCCTTGAGACCGGCCCCTTGCCTGGTGCCTGTTTCAGGTAAAAGAGCTATTGCTAAAATTTCCCTCCCTCCCCCCAGAAGGTTTGGACCCTTCATGCAGCCTGTCCCAGGAGGCCTGTGAGAGGGAGTGCTCAGCCACTGACCACTTCCAGCACCTGAAGCTTCTAGCTGTTCATCCTAAACACGTGATCTCTCTGCTCTGTTTTCTCCCCCAATAGATAAAGAGGACTGGATAAGTTACCAGGAATGGAATAGGAGCCGCTGTTCATCTCTGTGAATTTAGTACATAGCACCCTAGATAGTGGGAAAAAAATGTTAGGGAGTTGGGTCTTTCCCTTCCCTTCCTGCACTCATGCCTCCATGATGCTCTAGCCCACGATGGCTTCTAGGAAGTCAAGACCCCCGTCCCCACCCTCGGCACATACATAAAAGCACATTCAATGGCACGAAAACCAATACTTGCCCCTTTCTCAGCATTTGTCGGCCTTCGATCCAGTCCCCAAATTTGGACCTGATGCATAATTCACCGCCAATTTGTCACGCAGTCAGCCTGTGGATGAGCTCTGGGCCCAGCTGTTCAGTGAATTGTATCTTTATAAAAGGGAGAGTAAGACAGAAGCCTTCCCCCACCCCCTCGGCTGAGAAATTATTCAGCTCAAATGGAAACTATTCCAGGAAATGGAGAACAGGTGGCATGTAAAGTTCAAATATAGGTATGTAAATTCACATTATATCTACATACACATCCACACATGTAGATTGGGACATTTACATAGACCTAGAAAGTAGCACATTAAAACACTCCTCATCGCTGTACTCGATCCGTGGGGGAGTCCTACCAGACCTAGTGCTTGGTTTTATAAGGAACATAAATGTTCACCCAACATTAGGTTGTTTTTTTCCTATGTCACAATAAAATCTGATTCAAATACTGGATTTATAAAGGAATCTTATCAGATCCTCTGTATTGAGGTATATATATATATATATATATATATATATATATATATATATATATATATATATATATATATATATATATTCCCAGAAGAGACTCATGAGACTTTTTTGGGTATTTCATCAAAATATCTAGTTTATAGACTTAAGTAGCGTAAGGTTTTTCTAGTAGAGATATTGGACTAGTTAATAAACTAGGAACTCTGAAGAATGGAAGGCAACCCCAAAAGAAGGGCTGCTTATTTTCAGTCACTTATAACATGAAAGAGGGCAAGGCCTGAGGGGAGACACAGCTTTGTTCCAAAATGCCAAACTCTGGCCCTGACACTTAGGAGCTTTGTGACCTTGCATGATTTAGTTTGCGTCTCAAAGATGCAATTTCCTTATCTATAGGGGGGAAATGGGGAGAAAGCTGATATCTACTCCACAGGATTATGGGAAGGAAAAAAACCTCCATGACTATAAACTTATATTAAGACTGCATTTTAAGTCAAACTTTTAAAAAAATTGAATTTTCTGAGTCTCATAACTAAAAATCCTTTGGGGGGTTATACCTTAAAGACGTTGAGACAGCTGCAGAGTTCCATAGTGCACCTGAGTTCAAATCCAGCCTCACATGCTAACTAGCTGTGTGAGCCTGAGCAAGTCACTTGAATCCCCTGGAGAAGGGAATGGCAAAGCGTTACAGGATCTTTGCCAAGAGAACCTCCCAACGGCACGGTCCGTGGTGTTCTGAAGAGTTGGACAGGACCAAATGACTGAGAAGCAACAACGAGCTAGGCTAAACAGCCGTACTGATCATACACAGAGATTAGCAGCATAATGACAAGGCAAGAGTTTATTCATTCAGTCAATTCAGGGGGAAAATAAAAAGTCTGAGCTGACTGACAATCAGATTTCCATGGACTGGTGACTGCCCCCTTGCAGCTGCTCTGGGCACTTTGTGCCTACCCCTTTGCTAGAGCAATTGGCCAGCTGGGACTTTGGTCAGATGAGCTGTTGTGCTCCACGTTTCATCCCTGGGGTGGGAACTATTCAAGTCAGCCAGTGTTTGCAAGCAGACCAAGGGCACAGGAATAAGGATGGAGGGTCATGGACAGGAAGCCCGTGCTCTGACCTGGGCATTTCCTTTTGAAGGTTTTCCTAAGGACTGACTAGCTTCCTCCAGCATCTCAGGACTCGTTCCATATCCTGAGTGAATCACTAGCTCCACAGCCCTGGCACTGGTATTCAGAAAAGCCACCCCCCATTTCCAAAAACACCCCCAGAAATGGTGTCTGATTTGGAGACAAGTCTCCAGTACTGTGAGCCCTGGCGATCCACAGCCACGGGCCTGTGGGGCAACTTCAGACACAGGAAAGATACAATCACTGACCATGAGAGATGCATGTGTGAAAACCGACCTGACTGATCGTACGAATATGTCAGAGAAGAAAGCATGCAATATCCAGAATGCACATTTGCATCCTGGATCGCCTGCAAGTGCACTTCATGTGAATTCTTTGCTTCCTTCCCCACGTGACCCTCTGACATCACCCCAGTTGACCCATTCCACTGCATTCTCCTAGTTTCTCAAATGTGCCAAGATAGGGGTGGGTTCCATTAAAAACTCCCAGACTCCCCAAAACTTCTTCTCATCCCTTGCTGGCGTAGAAATGCCCTTCTTGGGTGACGAGAGCCATACTCGTGCTCGTGACTTGAAACCCTTAAACAGCCTGCCCAAAGTCACGTGCTAGTTCGCAGGGCCCCGGCTTGGGACTGGAGCAGAGGAACACTTTTTCTCCCGGCTTAGCAAGTATTTTGTTCAGGTGGTCCACTTTTCTGCATCTGATAAGATTCCTTTATTTGGGAGTTTATGTTCCTTTAAAAACAAGACAATGCAAGCCCAAATCTATGCTCTATCCTGGCAGGCTCGGCAGCCATTCTCATTTTGTGGTTTGGGCCTTCTCCCGGTTCCCTCCCGTGGCTGGATGGGAGATTGCTCATGGTTTAGGCTGGAGATTGTTTTCAGTTGACCCACACATGGGCAGCACAAAGGGCCCTGGTTTTACAAAATCTGGGCTCTGCCTGAACTTCCATTCGAAATACAGGCTCCATTCATGCTGAATTTTCCTGCTTGGGCGTAGTCGAAATGGGCTGAATCCTTAAACAAACCTTTCTATCGCACACCATCAGCACTGGTTGGACGTGAATTCTAGGCTGGCCCTCCCGCCAAGTAGCTTTGGACCAGGGGGCCCCCATCTTGGTGTTCTCCCAATGGAAGCCGGACCTGTCACTCTAACACGAGTTTCCTGGAAGAATAGTGTAGAGACCCCATTTTACACATCAGTGAAGTGAGCCAAAGCAGCAGCCCCCTCAGTCAGGCTGTTTGTTTCCTAGCTGATCTCACTGGTCCCCTGATGGGGAGCACCATTACCCACAGGACAAGCCTTGTCTCAGACTCCTCATTTACACTCCTCCCTGTTCTCACTTCAGAAAGGAGGGGGCCGATCGAATTGATTGTCTTCGGCCAATCTGGCATTTCACGGGGGTGACCTGAGGAGGCCCGAGGGCCTCCCACAGGCCTCGTCTCTACTCTCCCTTTATAAAGTATGGTTCATCTTCTGTTTGCCATGATTTTGGAACCATCTGAAATCATCTTAACCAAGAAAGTGTGTCTGGTGGTCCGAGAAGCCCTTCGGGGCTGGGGGATGGATTTGGATTTGGTCTCTTCACCCACACCATATGGAGAATCACAAGTGAGGGCTGAGTATGCAGGACTGAAAGCACTGCCGTGACTTGGACGTGGGAGGGCTGGGTGGGAAGGGGCCCCAAAGGTCCCCGTATTCACAAAAGTAGCTGTATAGACTTTTAAATGATTCCCATATTTCATAGGTTAAAAAAGAAGCATCTGAAAAGTGGGTATTCCACATCCTTTGGCGACCTGATCTCAAGGGGCCTCCAGAGAAAAGTCATTCTTTCAAACCTCTGGACTTGATATATTCACTATGTGTGTTTTTATTTTGATGATTATTATTAATTTGGCTTTTGCTAATTAGTTCCCAGTTGACATTAAGCCCCTTAAGCAAACTAACAAAAAATGATCATTGGGGCAAATGGCTCCTTATCCTTTTAAAGGTATTTTGGCTGATTGAAAAAAAAAATACATACATATATATATATTCTAGAAAGTCATTTCAGTGGCCAGGGATCATGTGAAGGCCCAATTGGAAAACTCTGTGACTCATAGAGCCATTGGAAGGCCACGCCCATCCCTCAATGTCACACCTTAGTAGATTTTTTCTTCCTAAAGGAAGAAACATGGAAGGAGATTCATTCTCTGCTAACTAGGAGCATTGGTCCCATGGGGGTTATCCTGCATTATCTAATACAGTGGAAAGAAGGCTGGATTGGGAGTCAGAGCATCTGGGTTCAAATCCCAGTCTCTTCTACTTACTAGCCGTGTGAGCTTGAGCAAATAATTTCCTCTCCCTGTCTCAGTTTCTTCCTCTACAATATGAGAAAGTCAAACTTAGAGACTCACAGACTCCTAAATCTAATGCTCCACGGGACCTTAGAATGTGTTCATCCTCATCATGCTGTCCACATGAGGCCTCTAAGGTCCCTTCGGAATAAGATCTGGGAGCCCATGAGTCCATCCAAAGGCCAACAGGAGGAGGAATGGGCTCCTTATTGTTGACTCTTCCTGATAGGAAGGGAAAGAAAGAAAGGTCGGAGGCTTTCTGGACCCACAATGTGCTTCTCCAGTCACCCCACTCCCATAGACATTCACATACATCATTACAAAGCTGCCGTGTGAAAAAGCAGAAAGCCTCTGTCCTGGCTGCCCAGAGTTTTACCATGAAGAGTCTGCCACTAAAATGGCATCCATTTCACATTTAACTTTGTCAGGAATATGTCCTAATTCTTGTGTGAAAGGAAGGGGGAAATACACGATATACACATCCATATATACATACACATATATATGTGTGTGTATCATAAATACAGTTTGTATACAGACAGACCTTTGTTTCTATGTCTATGTTCTTTCCATAGACGGGCACTGAGGACCTTTGTGTGAGACCCTCTACTAGACATTAGGGTAGAGATGAGAAGTGATGACATTCCCTCTCTCCATGAAGCTTATGTTCAAGGAAGACTCCCGGCTAAGGCTGAAAGTTGACCAAGCTAATCCTTCAGACCAAAACCTTGCTCCCAAACCAGCTCTCTTCCATCTTCATTGTTGTATCTGTCCTTGACTCCTTTTACCTTCCATTGAGAACCAGGATGGAAATTTCTAAAGAATGCTTGGGGACAGGGATTCTATATTTGGGAATAGATTTGCTCTTGGTTCTCCAAGAGATCCTTATGGGCAACAGCTTTTTCACTTGTTCCGGTACACAGTAGGTGCTTAATATATGCCTAATGGAATGGAATTCCTTTTTTAGTTAAATTAGAAGTGGTTCTGAACAGTGGGGAATTGTCACAGTAGGGTCAGTCTAAGGTCTCATGTCCCAGACTCCTTCCAATGTGAACCGGAACCCTAAAAGCATATCCCTCTGCTTTTATGAAGCAGGTCAGACCTTAAAATCATCACTTCTCCTTAGCTTCATAAAGGTCCCACTCAAGGCCTCACACTTCAGCAGGAGTGAAGGACACACTGGGAGGAGAGGACCTTAGTAGGTCTATGCAGAGGCTGGGTAGAGGCTCCCTGGCAGGGCTGGGAGCAGTGGTAGCCACTCTCAGGGAGGAGGGGCTGCAACTTCACACACTAACACTGGGTTTCTCTCTTGCAGGCCTATACAATTCAGGGACAATACGCTATTCCACACCCGGATGTGAGTTTTTACCTTGTTTTTTTATTCTCTGCCCCGCCTTGTTAACATTCCCCTGCCTGCATGCAGCTGTCCGTCACTACTAATATTAATATTACTCACTAATATTAATACCACTGACTCAATGTAACCGACCTGTTCAGTCTCCGTATGACCTTGAATAGCCTTTTAACCTGTTAGCACTAATTGGATTAATCTTGAGGACTTGGCCTGATGTTAAATTGTTTGGATTGTCCCATGCACTCCCTCCGTGATGGTGTCGTTTCGCAGAACGGTCCCAGTAGTAGCTTTGCCCCTCTCTCCCCTTGTCCAGCCAGTCAGAGAACCTTGTCTCCATGAATCTCGTAGAGATGAAACAGGTCAAGGTCCCGGGGCCCTCCTAAGTAGTCAGTTGGCAAGTTGGCTCCATCATCAAACATGGTCCCCAAAGCTCCAGTAGGAAAGGAGGAGAGCCGGCAATGATGGGATGGTTTTCTATTCGGAGGTGTAGCTTGAATTTGTGTGAGTTTAAAAGCACCAGACTCTTGGGCTCAGTCCTCAGTGGAAGGGGAGGTCCAACCTGCCAAGGAGGCCTGCTGGGAAACTGTAGGTCTTGTCCCCTGCTTGTTCTCCACTCACAGTTTACCCAGAGCCCTCTTGAGTGGCCATACATATATACATTCCCTTCATGGGTCATTAAAAAGAGGAACCACTTCCCAACATAGAAAATTAATGAGAGTCCCTCCCACCTCCCTACTGTGCCGACTTCTGGAGTGATGGAGAGCATCCAGTGCCTAGAATTGGACCTGGGTGGGGGTTGACATTTTGGAAGGTTGATGAGTGGATTCTTGTGACCTTGTGAGGGAGGATTGTGCTGCTCAGTGCTAGGACAAGACTCAAGCTGTTTCCATTGTATTCAATCATTCACCAGAAGAAAAGAGAGAGGAGTTACAGTGGTTATGTCATGGGCAATGAAATGAGTATATTGGTCAGCTCTGCTGAAATGAGCCAGGCCTTTTAGGCCGCCATCTTGACTAGGGTCCCATAAGCTGGGAGAACGAGTGCTTTCTTGCTATGTGTGTGAGGGTGCCTCTGTATTTGTATGTGTGCACAAAGGTGTATGTGGGATGTGTGAGTATATATTTGTGTATATATGTGTAATCACATAAAACCACAGAATGCTTGTCCAAAATCAAGCAATGCCATCTCTTAGGAGTTAATGGGCGGGGGGGGGGGGAACACTGATTTTCCTAGAGTGTCTTAAATGGAGCAGAGATTGAGGTAAAGAAAGAGCCACCAATATAAGATGTAAATGTGCTGGATGACCCTAAAAAGAGAAAAAGAGCAAAATAGGGAGTGGCTGCCTAAGTCCTGCAACAGAAGTTCAGGCATCAGTAGCAGATAAATTCACCTCCTGAATTAAAAAGCTGAAAGCTTTTAATAGTAAATGTTATTTTTAAATGCTGATATGTTGTACTTTTGTAACATAGTTATTTCCATATATTTCTTCCCTTTCTCTCCTTTCCCCCGTCGTCTTTCCTTGTAACCAAACAAAAAACAGTTCAACAGAACTAACTAATAGAAATAGTTGTCTTCTATCCATGATCCTCCACCTCCCTGGTAGCGCGTTATCTTCATGCACCAAATAGAAAAGGACTTTATTCTCCCCTCCTATGTTTGGGGTAAAAACAAAAAGTCTTGTTCTTTTCTGGGTCTCCTAATGGTTCAGACCCAGAGCAGCCCAATAATTTTTCCTGAAACCCCACAGACTCCACCGATGTAAGGCCTCTGAATCTGGGCAAACTTGCCAACTTGCAACCTTCAATGGCCCACTTTGTTGCTCCCAAATCAGAATGTTGATTGTCCTCTTTGAGTGTGGATAGATGGAACAAGAAGGGAGGAGAATGAGAAGAGGGCTTTCTTCCATTCTTTGGGGGTCTTGAGTGTGGGTTGACCCCCCATGAGGGCAAAATCTTTGAACCCTAGAAGACTGAACCATCTGAGAGTGGCACAGTGCATTGGGCCACAGATCACATGGTCTTCAGTCTCTTTCACCATGGATTCTGGCTCTTGGAAGGGGGAACAACTTTAGGAAGTCTCCCTGCCCCAAATACCAAGTGGACATGGAAGCCTCATCAGAAACTCTGGTGGGCTGGTGCTGAGCATGATTGAGAGGATTGGGCTCTATAGCTACAGACCCACAGTAACCAGGAGCAGATGATGTGAAAGTTATTACAGTAACATCCATGAGTTCCTATTGCGAATAACAAGAATTATCTCACATTGACATAGCATATTCTACAAATATTGTAATGGACATTCCACCCAACTTGTCTGGGTTCTCTGCGCTACGCTGCTCCCTCATTACCAGAGGGAATGGGGGTTGGGGTCAGGCCAGGTTACAAAGAGGCGTCCGCTTGGGTTCTGCCCTGGTCCCCATGTACCCCTTAAGCCAAGAATAATATCCTTGTTAAACTGTCCCAAGAATTTAAGCAGGAGCTCCAGCTGATCACCATTTGTTCCCTCCAAAAATCCCAGGCAGAATCAGCTTTTCTGGAGCCATTTTCTGCCCTTTCTGAATTTCTCCCCACGGTGATGTTAAGTGAGTGGGTACCATGGTGGGCACATTCCTCGAACCACGCCGAGCTCTCTCAACTAACAGAAGGGGCAGGATGGTCTCATGAAACCTTGGGGCCTTGGTGCACTGGCTGGCCCCTGAGGAAGTGAAAGAGAAGGGCAAGAGCTCCCATGGAGCTGGGGGTTCTCACCTAGAGAAATTTCTGAAAGTTGCAGAATGAGCAAAAGCAGAGCTCAGATGGGCTGGCCAGCTCCCCTTCTGCCCCATGAGAGGCTCTCTCTACTGATCTACTGATTCCCCAAACTGAGGAGACAGGAAGTGACAAATTGTTCCCCATTTATGGAGCAGAAACTCAGTACCACCTGCCTCCTACTTGGGGTCCTCGGGGACAGTGCCAGCGGAGGCTCCGAGCCCAGAAACCCAAGACAGACCGGGCCTCTTTTCCAAACGTCTACATGTGGGCTTTCTGCCGGCTCTTGCTGAGCCCCTCTGGAGAGGGAATCACCTCTGAGTTAGAGGCATGGGGTGGCAGAGCTGATAGTTGGCGGGCATCCCCCGCACACAGGCCCAGCTGGACAGAGGTTGAGGAAATGCAGTTGGGCTCCATAGCATGGAGTCCTGGTCTTCTTGGCTTGACCCCTGAATGGTGCAGAAGGGCAGGCGAAAGGAACCCAGGACAGCCAAGGAGAATGCCACCTTTAACCTACATTTGGTGGCTTCTGCCTTCCCCCAGAGCCGTCCTTGAGCATGCTAGAAGGAAGACCGACCACACTGACACTGGCTTGGAGATGAGGCTCCTCCCTTCCCACTTCCCTTTCTGGTGGGTTAGAGGAGCTGCGGCTCCCATCTCACCTGTAGCTTCGGTCGCCAAGAGCAGAGGGTCTGACCCTGAGTGAATCCACGCCACTTAGTGTCTATACCGGGGACATGTGGAGCCCTGAGAGAGGCAGAGCTGGAAGCAAAGGGAAGGCATCTTCTCCCTGCGGACACAGATGGCAGAGAACAGAATGGCCAGATCTGGGAAAAGGCTGCCTTTGGTCCGCTAGCCCCAGAGAAGAAGTGGAAGCGGGAGAAGTTACAAAAAATTAGTAGTTACAAAGTAGAAGTTACAAAGTAGAAGTTACAAAGTAGAAGTTATAAAGAAGTTACAAAGTAGAAGTTACAAAGAAGTTACAAAGTAGAAGTTACAAAGAAGTTACAAAGAAGTTACAAAGTAAAAGTTACAAAGAAGTTACAAAGTAGAAGTTACAAAGAAGTTACAAAGAAGTTACAAAGTAGAAGTTACAAAGAAGTTATAAAGTAGAAGTTACAAAGTAGTTACAAAGAGCTGAGCTGCAGTCTTATGGAAAATAAGGAAAAGGAACACCATTGGGCACATAAGAGCTCTGCCACAATGGAGTGGGTGTCCCTAAAGGGGAGGGGCTCCTCCCCTGGGGGTATCTGGTCAGTCTGGGGGACATCAACTGGTGGATCTGGAGGTGGGAGGCTCTACAAATCTGGCTACCGGGGGCTGCAGATGAGGAGGAGGAGGATGTGTCTCCAGAAATGTTCTGTGAGAGAGACCTGTTGCTGGGAGGCCCCTGAGCCACACATGGTCAGAACGGTCAGGTCGTGAGTGTGAGGAGTGGTGAGCCCACAGTTTTGAGTGGTGCCCCCGGCCCGGTGGAAGGGAGATGCTCAAGGCAGGGCATGGAGTGTGGTCACCCAGGCAGAAGGGAGCAGCAGACCGGCCTGGTTCTGGTGGGGAGGGTCTAGATCTGCTCCTCCAGGAGGAGCACGATCTCCAGGATTGTGGGCAGGGGACACCACACCGGAGAACTCACAGCCACAACCAGGCTCGAGGCCAGTGGGAGGCCCCGTTCTTGGCCCGTTTTCAGAGTGGTGGCTACTTCCCAGTGATGACTACTTCCCAGTGATGACAGCAGAGAGGCAGGGAGGCAGTGGGGCCCTTGCCCTCTGTGGCCACTGCCAGAGGGAAGGTTCTTGTCCTGGGGGCCTGGCTCAGGTGGCAGGAGGGACCCTACTGTCTCCGTGATCTTCCCAAAAGCTGGGAGAGGTGGTCCCTGACCTCCCCCAGCCTCTCAGGCTTTCCTCAGGGCTCTGCCGCTAGCTCTCAACGAAAGCCCTTGTGGCTGTCCCGGATGCTCCCTCTGCTCTCTGAGATGGGCTTGGAGCCCAACTGAACATCCCCGCCCAGGGTCGGTTCCAGAACCGAAGCCCAGATGGAGATGCTGACGGTAACCCAGCATCCATGGCACTTTCAAGGGACATCGTGGAGGAGGAAGGGTTCTGCCCTTCTGCATCTGTCTCAGATGATTGAGCTGCTCATTCTGGAGAGGAGACCACGAGCCTCTAGACAAGGGAAGGGCCTTGCTCGAGATGACCGGGCTGTCCAGGGGCAGGCCTGGGCCTCCCCGCTCCTAGGTTCTTCCCCTTAGGCCCATGATGGCACCCTCTTTATTTGTGTCTCTGAGGAGAGCCTGATCATTACGTCTCTTTAGGTTTGCAAAGCACTTTATGAACATAGTCTAATATAATCACTATGACAGCCCTGTCAGGTCAAGACTGTTATTGTCCCCATTTTACTGATAGGGAAACTGAGGTACAGAAAGCCTAGGTGACTGACGGGCATTCCCAACCACAAGGCATGCTCTGCTCTGCCAAGAAGCTGCCCCTGAGTGAAACTCAGGGAGCGGGTGTGAGGAGCCAGGAGGGAGGGAAGCTCCCCAGGCCCTCAGAGACCCATGGAGGCATTCAGGCGGCCATAGGCTAGTCCTGAGGGAGTGGCCGCTGCCCCGGGGGCTGCTCTTGCTGCCTCTCTGGGCCCATCCTGAGGTTGGCGAGCCTTAACGTGCCCCAGAAGTGCGAGCTGCCCTTTCCTGTTCCCTTCCTTATTTGTCTCTTCATGTTAGTGCTCGGGGTTCCCCGGGTTCCCCCTCCCTCGGCTGCCTCGGCACTGCCCCTCCCTGGTGACCCTGGGCAACCCACCGGCCTCAAGGTCCACTTCCCATTTGGGGACTTCCCTCAATGATCAGCTGTGTCTCCACTCAAATCAGGATATGTTTTCCATAGAAGCCCCCTACCCCGTGAGAGCAGCACCCTGAGAAGCGGAGACCGCTCCCTCCCAAACCTGGTTTTCCCATTTTACAAACCGGGAACGAGTCCCCATTTGCTATTCCCCGGCAGGGACCGGAAGCACGCACTTACCCAGAGAAAGGAGGCTTTCCCGGCATTCAATGAGAATTGTCTCCCCGGATTCTCCCAGCACCCCCGAGAGACAGGCCTAGAGCTAGTGACCTTCCCAGGACCACCAGCTGGGCATCTTCTAGGGCAGGATTTGAACCCCGGTCTCCCTGATTCCAAATCCCCATGGTGCCGTCCTGCAGCCTCAGGTGCACCCGGGGTGACTCCTTTGTTCTGAAGATAACAGGTTCTCCTTAATCCAGTTCAGCACCACAGGCGGCAGCCCTGGTGGCAGCCTGGGTGGTCTCTGACGAACCAGCGGAGCCCTCAGGTGCAGGAGCCTGAAGCAAAGCCCCTCCTGGGTGCCAGGAGAGGGCCCGGGTGCGTGAGCTGCACCATGAAGCCTCAGCATTTCTGCAGATGGAAGGGGACTCCGAGCATCTCGGAATCCGGATGGAAAATGGAGAGCTGAAGGCCGGGTTGGGGAAGCAGAGCCAGCCAGGGGCCCACGGCCTCCTCTCAGCCAGAGCGCCAGAGGAGAAGAAAGGGGCTCTCGTCTCGGCCTCTGCTCCCCTGGGTCTGGGCCCCGCGCACTGGGGATGCCTAACAGACACCTTCTCTACTCGGACCGCTCTCCTGGAGCACCCAACAAGGACCCGTGGCAGAAGGAAATGGAACAAGCTTGTGTGGCGCAGGCCGGTGCCTCCTGACGGATGTGGTCACATGCACGGGTGCAGAGTCTCAGTCTGCACCGGCCCCAGCGTCCTCCTGGGCCCGGAACCCGGAGCCCCAGCGCCGGCTCGGTCACTGCCTGGTGAGTTACCTTTCTGTCCTTCCCTTGCCTTAGCAACAAGCATGGAGAAAGCCATCTTGGTTTTCAGCTGGTCTTGTGGACATTTTACGGTCTCAGCGAGTTGTTTAGCAAGGTCTCTTGAGTCAGAGGGGCTTGCAAGGGAGATGAGGTCAAGCGACTTGGCCCGGACCATGGGTGAGACCAATATGGCGCCTCTGGCACCCGTGACCAAGGGGTGTCTCACTCCCGGAGCCCTAAATAGGAGGCGGAGACTTCGGGACATCTCTAGTCAGTGAAAGCTGTGGGGAGGACGTGCCCAAGGAAAGCTCACCCTTCCAGGTAGTCGAGGTAGGCCGGCCTCCAGACCCTGCCAGAACTGGCCCAGATCTGGGGGTCCCAAGTTTAAAACTGAGGGGGAGATCTGAGCCGAAGCCAGCCTGAGACCTATGTTAGTTGTACGACTCTGGTAAAGTCTCTGTGACTCAGTTTCCTTGATTGTAAAATGGGGACCATTCCCGTGTTATGAGGATGTGAGAATGAGCTTGTCTTTGCAGAGCACCACACCCAGGGCAGTTCTGTGTAGATTTGTAATGGGAAAGTCTTTCTGACTCAGTTTCTTCAACTGT
>NC_133620.1:476903978-476933630 GCF_048593235.1 Sminthopsis crassicaudata | reverse complement strand
TGATACACCTTCTAGTTCTCCTTTGATTAATCCTTACTCAAAGCGCTTCTCCCCTTAAGCTCCTCAACTTTCCTGCAGGAGTATATCTCCTTATTATGCAATGCTATTCCATTTTTCCCACTTCTTTTATCAATTCTGCTTCTACTGAACAAGATAGCCCAACTGCTTGTTTAACATCCTTTCTTCAAATGAATTGTTTCCAAAACTAGCAAGAAATTTGAGAGTACTCCTGCCCTGCGTGACTCAGCTCACCTAAATCTTCAAAGTCCCATTAAAACTCTTTTAGTAACTGGAATATTTCCTTTCCCAGGGAATGCGACACCCACAGAAACATCCCTTCTCTCTTACTACTGTTTTATAATTAGGTTATGGGGTGGAAAGAATACTATTGCTTATAAGGTCTGGGAATGGAGAAGAGAGAACAGGCAGGATATAAACTCATCTACTTGGAGACTTAAACAGTTGAGACAGAGTCATCCTTAAAAAATGTGAAATGCTGGGACATTTCCCAGATTTTCTCATTAACGAGTAACTGTGTGACTACTGGGTTTCAATGTGCCTCTCAAAAATCGTGGCTCAGAAATGGAGGAATCTTGACTACCAAGGTTTTCAAGGCCCATTATTACTAGTAGCATCATTCTAGATGGGGTAAGTGAGGCTTGGGCTGTGGGAGGGCCAGCCCCTTGTTGCTGCATTTCTCCTACCTTGACATACCCTGAATGCCACAGAATCATTGGCCCAGATTGATCACGTAAGGTTTGGATGGGCTCCCATTTCCTAGAACTGCAATCTCCTTTTGGGTCTTAAAGCCCCTGGGTCTTTGGAGCCTCATCTCTGGCCCCTGTGGCTCATGAATGTGTCTGAACACGGCAGGGGGTCCCACCAGAGGGAGAACAAGTACCTTATTGTGGTGACGGATGGCCACCCTTTGGAAGGTTACAAGGAGCCCTGTGGCGGGCTGGAAGATGCCGTCAATGAAGCTAAGCACCTGGGCATCAAGGTGTTCTCCGTGGCCATCACACCTGATCACCTGGTAGGTCCTGGGCCACTGCCATGGGGGGAAGGCCTAGAGTGCCTGAGGCTGGGGGGCCTCCCACAGAGATGCCAGGAGGCAGCTCGGAGCCTTTGTCCTGGGTCTCTGTGAAACCCACTGACAAACCCAAGAGCCCCGGCCAAGCCAGTAACAGATCTGGCCCAGGATGGCCTTGAGTCAAGGACAGCAAACTCAGGCTCTGTGCCAAGGGGGAAGGGGTCACGCTCCCTAGCACGTCTGTCATCTTGTTGAGGGCTCAGACCCCCTTGACCAATTGCTGGCCATCCCCATCTACCCGTCCATCCTCTTTCTCCCTTTTCTTCCTCTCCTTTCTTCTCCTGCCCAATTCCTCTTGCAGCTTAAGTGTCCCCAGCTTAGAATGGTGGGGGGAGAGTAGCCCTGGCATTGGAAGTGGATGACCTGGGCAATTCTGCCAGACCTGTCCCATTTGTTCCCCAGCCTATTTCAATCAATGGCTTAACTAAATTACTGCTCTAGGGAATGTGATTCCTCTTGGGAGCACAAGGGAAATGACTCGGAACCACCATAGGGAGGGGGGGGTCCTCCCTGGCCCCTGTGGGGCCACCATGTTTACGCTGGGTCTCACTTGGTCCCCATCTTTCTGGATTCTAGGAGGCCAGGCTGAGCATCATCGCCACAGACCACACATACAGGAGGAACTTTACCGCGGCTGACTGGGATCTCAACCGGGACTCGACCGAGCTGATCAAGGAGACCATTGACACCATCATCAAGATGATTGTGAGTGGGCTGTGAGTGTAAGTGGGCTGTGAATGTGAGTGGGCTGTGAATGTGAGTGGGCTGTTGCTCTTTCCTTTCTGCTGGCTCTTCATGAGGCACCCTGGCTTTCAAGCTGACACAAACATGGAACTTAATCCAACTTTTCCTTTTCCTTTTTCAGAAAGACAACGTGGAGCAAGTGGTGAGTCTCTCATCCCAGCCTCTGCCACAAGGGTGGGCAGACTGGGTCCTGGTGCTTCCTGACCGTCTCTAGAGAAGGGAGGTGCTCTCAAGGCTGGGGGGGACCATTTGGGACAGTTGTGAAAGGGCTGTTTGGGGACTGGGGGCTCTCTCTGCCTTCCATTTCTAACATCTTGGATTTGTCACTTTTTTCAGTGCTGTTCTTTCGAGTGCCAGGTAAGTATGACTTCCTTGATCACCCTTCCCATTTTGTGCCCTTAGTGAGCAGGCCCTGTGCTAACTGAGAGCTCTTTTTGCTTAATTTACAGCCTGCCCGAGGTCCTCCTGGGCCGCGTGGTGACCCTGGACATGAGGTAAGAAAATGACATCCTACTGCGTGCGCCATCCCTAGGAATTCTGGCTGGGAGAAGGGATTACTAAGGGATCCGGCTTGTTCTGCTTGGACCCAGCTGACAGGATGCAAAATAGTGGGGGAAGCTACAGATTCATCAGGAATAACTCCCCTCCTGGGATCTTGGTCCCCAGTAGAACGGGCGCCCCAGAAGTTAGCAAATTCTTCATTACCAGAGGCCTCTGTGCTGCCAGGAAGCCCCCTGACGGCCCTTTCTGCCTTCGGGATTCTGGAAGGGTTCTGGCCTCTTGCTACCCTGAAGGATTTTAATTTGTGTAGCAGAGACTGGAGGCTCCTTCATTCATTCCACAAACCTTTATCAAATAGTGGTGGCACGTTGGGCAGGTTCCTGGGCAGGGTGGAGGAGAGGGAAATTTTGGATCAAATATGGTTCCCGTCCTCGGGTCACTAGTTTGGCCTTAAGGAGCCATGTTCCCCCAGGAGCCTCAGTTTCTTAATCTGTAAAGTGAGTTGGACCAGCCTGCCCAAAGGTCCCTCCCAGCTTTTTACCTCTGACCTGTGGAGGGATGATCCCCCTGTTTCTCTGTAACCCCGGCTGCCTCTCACAGAATAGGTCCTTCATTATTTCTTGTTGATTGGCTGGTTAATCGACCTTTGCCTGTGGTAGGGAGCCACAAGTGCAGACAGAGAGCAGACCCTTCATGTGAGGTTCCAAGGGAGGTCTGGGAGTGGGTGCAGGGAGGGTGAGGAGAGGCCATCTCTAAGCCCCCTCTCCAGCCTAGAGGGAGAAGCCTGGTAGAGTCCAGTTCCCACTTCCCAAGAGCCCCTTAGAAGGGAGGGAGGGGGAGAGAGCTCCAGCAGGCTAATCACCGACATTTCCTGGAGGGGTATTCCAAACCTTCCCTCATCACCTCCCATTTATGTTCTAGGGAGAAAGAGGAAAGCCCGGGCTTCCCGGAGAGAAGGGAGAAGCTGGAGAGCCGGTGAGTACGGGTGGGGGCTCCGGGAGCTCTTCTGTAAGACCTGCGCTGCCTCGGTGCTTGTTCTTTGGAGACTGACGGGTCCAGGCCTTGGTGGGGCTTCTGTCTACAAGCACACGGCCCCAGGACACAGTATAAACAATGGATGTAGAAGAAGGAGGCCAGAGACCAACAGAAATGAGCAGGGTCAATCAAACAAAGTTTCCTCTTCCCCGGGTCCTGGTCAGGACCTCCGGCCACCTCACTAGGCCCAAGGACCAGAGAGGACTCTTAAAAGGAAAGGAAGACCCAGACTAAGGGTGTGCCCCAAACCCTGGTTGGCGACCACCCATGGCCAGTTCTAGAAGGGTGAGAGGTACAGATGCCACCCCGCCTTTAGCAGGAACAGTCTGGGCCTTCTCACCACCCCGGCAGCCATCACCAACCTCAGGGAGAGGCAGAGGGGAGAGGCAAGTGTCCCCCGCCATGGTGACTCATGATGATGGAGCAGAAATCTCAGGCCCAGGACTTGGAGACCAGGGCGAGGGACCGTCCAGCATTTGTGACACTGAGCCAGGCATTCATCGCCATGGGGCTCCCATGTGCTACCCACATAAGGCCCACATGGCAGAGGGAAGCACTAAAGCTGCCCTCAGAGTTCTCCCCACCCAGGGTCTCCTCCACCCCCCAGGCAGACTGCACCTCTATTTGTGTTAGGGGTGAGAGGTGTGGGCAGAACATTAAACGGCTTGAGAACCCAGTGACCACAAGACCTCATGCCCAGCCCAGCAGAGTCAGAGCTGATAAAAGGCGGGGCACTCTGACCCAGCCTCTCCCATCAGAGAGGGTCCTTGGCAATCCAAGTGGAGCAAGGTTAGCATTCCGGAGAGCTCATTACCCAGCAGATGGCTCCTGGGCAGGAGAAGGAAGGACTTTTGCCCTTCCCTTTCTCACTGAGAAGCCTATTTAGCTGAGAGGTGCAGCTGCTCCCACATTTTACTGGAAATATTTCTGGTCTTCCCACTCAATCCTATCCCATGATGACCCTTTTTGTGACTCTGTGTTGGACGTCTCTCCCACTTCCCTCAGAAACCACAATATTTAGCCTCTGCCCAAAGTAACATCTCCCCATCCTTCCCATTGCTCTATTTTGTAGCAACAACAGAGGGTTCCCTTCTCCTATGGAGGACAAACCCCATGAGCTGAGTGTCCCAAGTGCAGAGGAACTGCGAGTCATGAAAAACTCATTAGCTTTTTGAGACAAATATAATCCTGATACTTAAACCAGGGAGGGATAAAGCAAAGAAAGAAAATCATAAGCCAATATCATTTAACTATATCAATCCAAAACATTTAATAAAACATCCAAATCTACTAGATCTCTGCCTAATATACACTTATGCTATTTGTCTTTTTCTCTATAACTAGGGTTGCTATTTTGAATGATGACACTAGATTGCCTAAGAACTAAGACTGAAATGGAAACCATTGCTTTTAAAATGATTTTCCACCCAATGGTTAAACAATCATCATCCCTCTGTTCCAAAATTAATGGAAAATATTTGTTAAGTATTTTGAATACTAGAACTAAATATTAGATTTTAGGTTTTGTTAGTTTAATTAATACTATTTTGAATAAGAGTCAAGGTTTTGATTCTACCATTATTCATTAGGTATTACCAGACGATAATCACCGCCATTTTAAATCAGATGCCAATCTCTTTCTTGTTCTAATTAGTCAAACCCCTCCCCCACTTTCTAGGGCAGCTGGTTCTTAGGCTATCAGTTCTCCCTCCAGGGGCTTCATTAGGAACCCTGCCAGAGGCTCTCCCATAGGAGGTTTATAATATGGGTCACTCTCTCTTTCTCCCTAGGGAAGACAAGGTGATCTTGGACCTGTGGGTTACCAAGGAATGAAGGTTCGTGAGCATCTCCTTTCTCAGAAGCCACATTTCTCTGGTATTGTTGGGTCCCCATCCTGACTTTGCAAATGACTATTTCCTGCTTTTTTTCATTGTGATCACTAGGGAGAAAAAGGAACGCGGGGAGAAAAGGTAAGCGTCAGGCCATTCTGTGACCCCATCGTCCCTCCTCAGCATGGCCCAGGGCATGGCTCAGCCACAGAAGGCTCCGTATCGGCCTCTCCAGCCAGAAGAGGCTGGGCTTGCCAGCAGCAGCAGCAGGGTCCCTGACCATCCCCCATAGCCCCGTCCTTGTTCGGGAATCTGAGCTGAGTCCAAATAAAAACTATTGCCACCACTTCGAAGCAGGGGCATCCCCCCCCCCCTTGAATGGTGAAGGGGAAGAAAAACAGCAGCTTTGGATGCCGAGGCCCTGGGTTCAATCTGTCACTTCCCAAGAAGCTTCCCTGGAAAAGCTTCTGTAGAACAGGGGAGCCCGTGGGCTGGGCACAAGTCACAAGGACCTCACTTCAGCTCTTCCTCTCTATTTTCACAGGGCTCACGAGGACCTAAAGGTTACAAGGTCAGTTCTCCACCATACTGGTCCCTCGGGGTCTCCTTTTCTGCTCTAACATGGCCGGGCCTTTGGTGACCCCCCCCCATTTGTGCCTTCTTCTATTGTAGGGTGAAAAAGGCAAGAGAGGTATTGATGGCATCGACGGGCAGAAGGTCAGTGTCTCATCAGGGTGGCCGAGGGGGCTTTTCCAGTGCGGGATGGCCGTCCAGCCGGGTCATCGGCCCGGCGCACAGTCCAGATGAGGCTGTCCGTGGGCTGCGATCAGCAGCGGGGGAGATGAGCTTTAGTTCATTGGCACGGGAGGGGCAGAGTGGTGGTCAGCCAGCGGAGGCAAGGCTGTCTTTGGACTTTGTGACCATGCCCCCAAGAGCTTGACCCCCTTCAGCTAGGCTGTGGCAGGGCATCCACTTGGAGAAGCCACACTTGGCAGGGGCAGCTGAGTCTCTCTGGGACTGTGGCTGGCCCTTTAAGGGGTTTTTCTTTCCCTCTCTCTTCACAGGGTGAGACTGGATACCCCGGCCTGCCAGGGTGCAAGGGATCTCCAGGATTCGATGTGAGTGCTCCCTTATGGGTTCTCTTTGTGCTGGCCACTCGTTCATTAGTCACCCAGCATGTGCCAGGCCCTGAGAGGGTCCCCTGTGGGCTGACGTTCTCCTGGGAACGAGGGAGGGAACAAGGTGCACACAGAGAAATAGATAAAAATAGAGAGGAAAGTGTCAATACAGACAATACAGAGTCAATACAGAGAGAGCCCGGGGGAGAGCCCCTTCCTCTCTGAGGATGGGGCAGCCTTGGACTTGGCCTGGAGAGAAGCTAATTGACCGGGAGGTTGAAGCAAAGCGGAAGAGGGGTCCAGGGACGGTGGATGCAGCAGCTTGGACAAAGCATGGGGGCTTTAGAGGTGGGGAGGCTGTTCTAGTAACAGTGGGGGATTAGGTAGCAAAGCCAGCCCGAAGAGTCGAGAGCCAGCCATCCTTCCCTGCCTGGAAGCCCAGAGGCACCGGGGAGCTCCCGAGTCCATCAACCGGTGGCTCAGAAGCAGACCACGAGGCTATGTCCTTTTTTGCAGGGAGCCCAAGGACCTCCGGGGCCCAAGGGAGACCCAGGTTCTTTTGGCCCAAAAGGAGAAAAGGTGAGTCATGTCTGCTCCATGCACCTCTAAGTGGAGCCCCATGTCTCCATGGAGACCACACAGACCCCTTGGGGTCAAGCTTCCTGCCTGGCTGCCAGCCTTCTGCCTAAAAGGCCCATTCAATGCCAGCCTAAGGGGTGCTGAGCTTTCCCGGCACAGTCTGGCTCTGTGGAGCCGCAGGCTAGGCAGGGAGACAGATGTGGAAGCAGATTGGCAGGGGAGGCTCGGTTCCAGATGGGGGGAAATGTCATGTCCTTGGAGCCTTTTTGGTTCTAATAAATCGTGTTAGAGAGGAGGGGGCGCAGGTGGGAAAGATGGCTGCCGACCCAAGGCAGGAGGATGCTCCTGACCCAGGGGCTCTCTACGAAGGCGCCTCGCCATGCAGACTAACCCAGGTCCCTGCGGTCTTTTTCTAGGGCGCGCCTGGAGATGATGGAGAGCCGGGAAGGCCAGGAAATACGGGGCCCCCAGGAGAGGAGGTAAGGGCATGAGCTCGCCGAAGCCCGGGATGGTCCCCAGCCACTCTGCTAGCCTCTCATCTGTTTGTGTCCATCTTCGTCCTAGGGCCAGCCCGGAGAACCAGGACCCCCCGGAGAGAAGGGGGAGCAAGGCGATGAGGTTGGTGAGACGGGGCTCCCGGCTCGGGTCCTTGGTGGGGCTGCTCAGCTTCAGGGCCGGGCCCCCAACCAGTGTCTTTTCTTGTTTCAACATAGGGAAATCCCGGACCCGACGGCCCCCCTGGAGAAAGGGTAAGACTGGCCCCCTTTGTGGGACCCGCCATCCCTGACAGGAGCCCGGCTTGGTGGGGCGGCATATCCCAAGGACCCAATAGTGGCCTTTAGAAAACTCAGCCAAGGACTGCTCATCTTGACCAAATGATGGCCTTGGGGGTGGGGTTGCCCCCTGGGTCAGGCTGCCTCCCAGCATCCCAGCCCTGGTCTATGGGATGAGGGCTGACACCGTGGCGCACTTCAGAAACAAGCTAAGACACCAAAATGAGGGTCTCACTGACCACGGCTGGCCCTGGAACATGCCGGGACCCAGCTGCCCTTCTGTGGGTCTGAGCCCGGGGACAGCCCAAGCCCAGGGACAGCCTGAGCCCGGGGACAGCCCTGCTGGCTCCCACTGGTCCCGAACATGCTGAATCTTCATTGCTTCACCTCTTTTTAAACAGGGCGGCCCCGGAGAACGAGGACCACGAGGAACCCCAGGCGCGCGGGGGCCACGGGGAGACCCAGTAAGTCCCATGTTTCGTTTTCCACCTGGGGGAGTCAGATACACCCCTAGATCTGGATAGATGTCCCAATTTCCTCTTGCCCCCCAGAGGCCAGCAGGACCCTTGGCTCTCTGACATGTACACCCCCGGCCCTGGGTGCGACCCGCTGCTCCCCTGGGGTTCCCGCAGGTGTGGGAAACTGTTCCCCCTAAGCTAGAAAGGAAAAAACATCCAGTCAGCCCTGAACTGCAGCCTTAGGAAGCCATCACGAGCAGCGTGGAGCCAGGGTGGGGTCCTAGGAGACCAGAGAGCCTGCCCGCCCCGTGGGAGTGGGGGAAGGGGTGTATGGGGGAGGGACATCCCCCACTATGTCCCCAGTGAGAGAGATGGGTCCCCAGCAGGGAACCATTCTGTGGCTCTGACTAGGGGCTGACTCATCCCTGGGTCTAACGTAGTCTCAGGCAGGGGCCCAGAATCAGGTGCTGGGGGTGGTGACCATCTGGACATCTGGCCCGGGAGGACAGAAATTGGGGCCCGGGCTGCTTGGCTCCCCACCTGCCCCGCTAGTGACCCAAGGAGCAGCCAAGGCAGCTTCGTGCCTAACGATGGCCACGGAGAAGGGAGGGAACAGCCTGGCCGGCCCAGCACAGAAGGGGATGGAGGCGGAGCAGGGAGCAGGGCAAGGGCTGCCTCCTGCTCTAGGGGCTCTCCTGGGGAGGGAAGGGCTCACCAAGGTTCAGAAGGCTTCAGCTTCTCCAAGCCCAAGTCTATGGGGTGGCCAAGAAATCAGAAATGGAAGCTGTGGCAGGAGAGAGGGAGGGAGGGAGGGAAGGAGGGGAGGGAGGAAGGAAGGAAGGAAGGAAGGAAGGAAGGAAGGAAGGAAGGAAGGAAGGAAGGAAGGAAGGAAGGAAGGAAGGAAGGAAGGAAGGAAGGAAGGAAGGAAGGAAGGAAGGAAGGAAGGAAGGAAGGAAGGAAGGAAGGAAGGAAGGAAGGAAGGAAGGAAGGAAGGAAGGAAGGAAGGAAGGAAGGAAGGAAGGAAGGAAGGAAGGAAGGAAGGAAGGAAGGAAGGAAGGAAGGAAGGAAGGAAGGGAAGGAAGGAAGGAAGGAAGGAAGGAAGGAAGGAAGGAAGGAAGGAAGGAAGGAAGGAAGGAAGGAAGGAAGGAAGGAAGGAAGGAAGGAAGGGAAGGAAGGAAGGAAGGAAGGAAGGAAGGAAGGAAGGAAGGAAGGAAGGAAGGAAGGAAGGAAGGAAGGAAGGAAGGAAGGAAGGAAGGAAGGAAGGAAGGAAGGAAGGAAGGAAGGAAGGAAGGAAGGAAGGAAGGAAGGAAGGAAGGAAGGAAGGAAGGAAGGAAGGAAGGAAGGAAGGAAGGAAGGAAGGAAGGAAGGAAGGAAGGAAGGAAGGAAGGAAGGAAGGAAGGAAGGAAGGAAGGCAAAGGAAGAGAGGGAGGGACATTTTTAACTAGAATTGTCCGTGGTGCTTGGGCACCCTGGCTCAGCTGCCGCACATCTTGGTTTAAGACTTTCGAAAAAGCAGTGCTCCCATCCCGGTGTGTCCAAACTTCCGGCAATCAGGGGTGTTACCATAAATGCAGAATGAGTTTGGGGTACGCTCTCAGAGGGGATCGTGAATCAGAACCTGAGCTCTGTGGACAGATTGCTGAGGGTCTAGGGACCACCCGGAAGAGTGTATTATTCTAATACATTTGACGGTGCCTTTTATTTGCTGCATTTAAGACCCTCTGTTGGAGGTTCTGGGGGCTCCACCAGCCTGTCCGAGGGCCCCCCGGCACAAAGAGCTTCGGAGCCTTTCCAGAATGTTAGGAGCTGACTCCGAGCTTCCCCTCAGACCCCAGCAGGGGGTTTAGCATTTGTCTCCTCTCCCGCCTGTGCTGGAAGCTGAACTAGACTGGAATATTGGGCTGGGTATAGATGTTGGGGTTGGGGGGGTGGGAGTTGGGGTTCGGGTTAGTGTTACGGCCGGTGCTGGGCCTGCGTTTGCCGCCGAGCGTCCGGTGCCATTTGGGCCGGAGCCGACACCGGCGTTGGGCTCCAGGTCGTGGCTGGGATTGGTTCAGGGCCAGGGCAGTTTGGGCTCGGTGTCGGGGTTGGGGTGCGGGTACCTCCGGGCTTCGGGATGGCGGGGGTCGCCATGGACTCGGGAGAGCTTGTAGAGGAGGGGTTTGGTGCTGGGCCTGGGCCGGGTGTGGTCCCAGCGGGCACGGATTTACGCCCTTCCTCTTCCTCCTTTCAGGGTGAGCAGGGGCCCCAAGGCGATCAAGGCCGGGAAGGACCAGTGGGCGTCCCCGGAGACCCGGTAAGTGCGACCCCTCCCCCTTCCTCCAGCCAGGCGCTGTCCCCCCGCTGAGTCCGCCCCCAGCCTCTGGGCCCCCTCAGCTCTGCACCCCCTGCCAGAGCTCTGTCTCCTGGCCGCCCAGTTCTTCCCGATGAAGGGGGGCTTTAGAAGGGGACCCCTTGTCACCCGGGCCTTCCAAGGGCAGTTCTAAAAACTTACCAAAGGGAGCTCTCCCCGAAGGTGGGTCCCGGCCATCCGGCCCCAGGCCGGGGAGCCACCAGATGTTCTAAGCTAAATATTTGGGCCGAGCTGGCCAGATGGCGGGGGCTGTGCAGGGCTCCCGCAGGATGTCACCCGCTCCTTTTCATTTCCTGTTTGGAAAGGCCGGTGCGCCATGTGGGGACAGAGCGGGCTTTTCCTCAGGCCAGAGGGACGGGGAAGGACCCACTGGGTCCAGGAAGACAATCTGGGACCCGGAGGGGCCGGGGCCACTTGCTCAGCCTGCGTGGGAGGGGGCGGGGCCCACTTTCCACCAGACGCCACTCTGCGGGGCTGGGGGCTTGACCTTGAGCATTTCTGCCTGACCCGTAAGTGGCAGCCGCAGGTTCCGGAGGTCCCTGCACTGGATAGAGTCGGACCTGTGGCCCCGAACGCCTGCGTTCTATCCCACCTGAGACTCTTGCTGGCACAAGCCTTTGCCCCTCTGGGAGGTGGGGGAGGTGGAGCTCATGAGGTCCCAGCGCCCTGAATCCCTCCTCCATTCACTGCCAAGGCCAGCTGCTCTGCCCCCTTCGTTTCCTAGCGGAGAGACCAGGGATTGTGGCCAAGTCACCCGCGCGTGGCCGCTGTCCAGCCTTCTGGTTCTCGACGGAGCCCGTGGCTGGTGCCCAGCGGACATGGCAGGCGGCTGGCAGGGAAGGGAGAGAGGGGCCGGGACGCTGGGCTCGGCTCCCTCTGTCCCGGCTCCCTGAACCTCGAGGTCAGGACGGGGCTGAAATCCCGGCTATTTGTTTTGGCTGCAGGGAGAGGGAGGGAGAGAATTCCTTCTTCCCTGGGAAGGTCCCTGACCAGCGGCCATGCCCAGAGCCTCCCGGCACCCTCCTCCCCGAGAGCTGCCCCTGCGGGATTTTAGCGATTCCTCAGTAGATGAGCCCCCACCCCCTTCCTCCCTCTCCAGTCTGGCAAAATCGGGGCCTCTTCACCCCTTCTCTGAAGCCCAAAGGAGGGAGGAAAAGGAACCGCACAGCAAGTGTCGGATCTGGGGCGGGGGAAGAGGCCAGACTTGGCACTGGCAGCCCGGCCCAGAATGGCAGAGCTGGAGGGGACCCAGTGGGGAGGCCCCAGAGGGGTCCTTAGCCTCCGTCTGAGGCTCGCAGCCTCCCCACATACTACCAGTGACCTTGGTCCACAGAAGGGGGCAGCCTCCGAGGGGCTTGGGAGGACCCAGGCGGGTAACGGCAGATTTAGGGGCGTCTGTAAGAGGCGGCACTCGTCCGATGGGTGGCAGGCAGGGGGCATCTTCTGCTACAGTGGCCAGTGACTATCTGGGCCAGGATCTTGGGGCTGCGAGGGGCTTCAGGCCCCCGGTCAATCCTCTGCCTGAGTGGGAATCCCCCTACTTGGTAAGCTATCATCCAGCCTCGCTTGGGGGTCTCCGAGGAGGGCCCACCGGCTCTGGCGGACGCCCAATGCGCACCGGGACAGCTCTGACCATCCAGAAGTATTTTCTGATAAGCCCTAAGCCCGGGTTCGTGCGCTCCCTCATCCCCCCCCCTTCTCTCCTCTGAGCCCCAGAGGGTCAGCCCCACCCTTCCTCCTCCTGAGTCTCTCCAAGCCGGGGCTCGCTCTCCGCCTTCCTTCTAGGGCGCGTCCTCTGGGCAGCTCATTCGGCTCCAGTTTGTTGGGCTCTCTCCCAAGAGGGGGCCCCGGAGCCACTGGGATGCGGAGGGGGCTCTGGAGTGAGTTCAGGACCACGGGCAGATCTCCTGCCCTGGGGAGAGAGCTCCTGGCTCGGGGCTCCGCCCTCATCTTGGTTCTTGAAGGAGTCTCCTACCTCTGGGGTACCCGCGCTGACTCGGTGCCCAGCCGGCCCTCTGCCCCCCAGACTGCCAGGGTCACCCCCCGCTCTCTGACCCTGCTCTGGCGGTCACATCTCCCTCCGCCTCCCACGTGCCCCCGCGGCAGGCCCTTCATCGCCTCTCGGCCGGCCTTCGAAGGGCCTTCCCCTTTGTCCTCCCTGCCCCAAGTCTCTGACCTCCCTCTCCAAAGCAAGCTGGCCCCCAAGAGCTTCCAGGAACGGAGCGGGCCCTTTATCAACACCAGGCTGCAGGTGGAGACACAGCCTGAATGCCTCCGAAGGCGGGCCCCGGGGGGTGGCGTCCGTGTCTTCTGTGAAACCGGACCCTGGGGCCCCCTTCTGTCCCTGCTTAACTCGGCCCCGGGCCCCAGCAGCCTTCGGAGGGTCCTGGGAGAGTCCTGGCCGCGGAGGCAGGCCAGGGGGTCACGGGCCACGCGGCCGGCCAGCACTGACCGAAGGCGGGGCTTCCCTCGAGCATCAGCCCCCCCAGCCCTGGGTTACCAAAGACGCCGGCTCGGGGGGCTGCAGGGGCCCAGACCTCACTGCGTTCCCTCCTCATGCAGGGGGAGGCCGGACCAGTCGGACCCAAGGGCTACCGAGGAGACGAGGGGCCCCCAGGACTCGAGGTGAGTGCCGGGGGTGCTGGGCGGCCCTGAACGTGGGCCCTCGTCCTCCTGGGGGGCAGGAGACCCCCCCCCCATCTGCTTCTCTGCAAAACGGACGTTTATAGTGTGGCCTTCGCATTAAGGCCGCGCATCCGATAGAGCGGAGCGTGGTGTGAGCCGCTGCTTTGAGCCCATTCCTGCCAGCCTCCTCTCCGGCTTTCCCAGCGGCCATCGGGCCCGGGCGTCCCTGGCGGGCGGCGCGGCCTCGCTCTCCCCTGCCCCCGCCCCCGCTCCCCCAGAGGAGCCCTCTCCCCTCTAACTCTCCCACTCTGAAAGTCCCAGCTGCTTTGTCGGCCTCTTCTCTGGGCCTCCCGCTTTTCTGAATTAGGACTAAGGGTGGGTGGGGGAAGCTTCCCCAATTATTCTCCTGTTTATTTTTAGTTTATTTATGCTCATAATCTATTCATCTGCTTAATGATCCAATTGTCCTAAGGCGATTTTCCTCCTATTTTCAGGGTCCCAGAGGAACTCCGGGCCTCGCAGGCCCCCCCGGAGACCCCGGTCTGATGGGGGAGAGGGTGAGTGAGCATGGGTTACAGCCCCTCCTCGGGGCCCGGTGGGCACGGGCAGCTCACGTGCTGGCTGGGGGCAGCCCGGCCGAGAGGCTTCCCCTGCCCCGTCCTGGCGGCGGCCCCCCCAGCAGTGACCAGGAAAGGCAGAGAGGGGCTGGGGGAGGATCCGACAAGTCCCCCCGCTGGGGCAGGCCTCAGGCATTCTGTTCTTCCTTTTAGGGTGAAGATGGGCCCCCCGGGAACGGAACCGAAGGCTTCCCCGGCTTTCCCGTAAGTGATCCTGCTGCTCTGTGGCCTTGGGCAAGCCCCTCGCTGGGGGGGGGGGAGTCCCGGCCTCCCCGGCTGCTCACCCTCTGACTCCGCTTCCTCTCTCCCTTCTCTCCCTCAGGGATACCCAGGAAGCAGGGGCCCCCCTGGCATAAATGTGAGTACGGCACACTCTGCCCCTCCGCGTCCCCTGTCTGTGGGAGGGCTCTGGGAGGTCCCGCACTCGGTGGGAGGCAGCGATTTTAGCCTCCACTTCTTCGCTCCTCGTGCTGCCCCAAGGGACGCTATGGATTCTGGACCACCTCTGTCAGATCGCCCCCTCTCGGCCTGAATGCTCTGACGAGGGAGGCCTGAACCCGCGGGGCATATTGGGTCCCCCCAGCCCCCGCCAGGGCCCGCGGAGGGCACCCCCCAGGGCCCGCAGAGGGCACCCCCCAGGGCCCGCAGAGGGCACCCCCCAGGGCCCGCAGAGGGCACCTCCCAGGGGCCGCTCGGACCCACCGGGGACTGACCAGGCTCATCTTCTCCCATGCACAGGGCAGCAAAGGCTATCCCGGGGTCAAGGGCGACGAAGGAGAGGCCGGAGATCCTGGCGAGGATGTAAGTAAGGAGCAGAGGCGCCGGGGGCTAGGAGGCAGCCAGACCCCCCCCCCCCCCCCCCGGGGTCCTGGGGAGCCGCCCCCACCAGGGACCGGGACGGACGGCGGCCACGCCCAGGCCCCAGTCACACAAAGAGAAACCCCTGAGAGTCCGTCCTTTCCGACCCCCAAGGGACGGGCGATTTCCTCCCAGCCTCCTCTCTGCGCCTCCCCCTCCGGGCTTGGCCGCGGGCCCCTGGGCTGCCTGCCCCCCGTGGCACACTCATTTCTGTGGGACTAGCTCCCAGCCATCTGGTCATGTCTGTCCTTACTGGCGCTTTCTCCTGGGCCCCGCAAGCCCGCCCCGGTGCCAGGCCCCTTCGCCCCCCATCATTGCCCTTCCTCTGGGGCGCCCACTTTTCTGCCCCCCAGGACAATGTGAGATCCTCCTTCTCAGTGACAAACCAGCTCAGCGACATCAGAGCCTCTGGGCTTCGTGGGGGACGGATTCCCCGTCCTGGAAGGGCCTCCATTCTCCAGAGTGACGCTTTTCTTGTTTCTTGCAGAACAACGACATCTCGCCCCCGGGCATTAAGGGAGCCAAAGGTTACAGAGGCCCAGAAGGCCCCCCAGTGAGTAGCATCCGAGGACGTGAGAACGTCCAGGGAGCCTGGGGGAGGGGAGGCTGGGGGGGGGAGGCTGGGGGGGGAAAGGCTGGGGGGGGGAGGCTGGGGGGGAGGGGAGGCTGTAGGGGGAGGGGAGGTGGGGGGGTGGGGGGAGGGGAAGCTGGGGGGGGAGGCTGAGAGGGAGGGGAGGCTGTGGGGGGAGGGGAGGTGGGGGGGGAGGTGGAGGGGGAGGTGGGGGGGGGAGGCGGGGGGGGTTAGGCTGAGGGGGAGGGGAGGCTGGGGGGGGAAGGCTGGGGGGGGGAGGGGAGGCTGGGGGGTCAGCGGCCCTTGCCCCGATGTCTCCCTTTTTTGGCCGCCTCCCCGGGTCCCTCCCTTTGACATCCAGCCCAGCTCCTGGCCCCGGAGCCAGGGGCGTCTGGGAGCCCCTCGCAGCTAAGACGGGGCCAGAAAGCTCCAGGGGACGACCTAAGCTTTCTGGAAATTGTCTGACATGGCAGGGGGGACAGAAATGCCGTCCCTCTGGCGGGGACGTGTGGCCAGCACAGAGTTCGTATGAACTTCATACCAGGAGCCTTTTAGGGGTCCTCACAGCACCTCGGGGGGCTCTGGAAAAGGCGCCCCCCCCAGACCAAAGGCCTGGAACCTCAGGTCGGCCTTTAGTTCACTTTGGAGCCCCGGCAATCCCTCCTCCCCTGAGGTAAAAGGGGGCGCCGGCAGGCTGCCTGCCCTGGCCGGGTTCTGATCCGCCCAGCCCCCCAGCAGCAGGGTCTTCCGGGCCCTGCCCCCGCTGTGTCAGCCGTGGGAGGCCCAGCCAATGGTGGTCCTCCTTAGGGTCCCGTCTTCCCCTCTTAGTTTATTTTTCTCTCACGCAGGGACCCCCAGGACCCCCAGGGCCTCCGGGACCAGACGTAAGTAACCAGCGTCGCCCGCTGCGCGTTTCCCCCGTGATTCCCCCTCCACTGTCCGGGGAGACAGGGCTCCCTGTGAGCTTCGGAGCCCACGGCCGTGGCCCTGCTCGCGGCGCCGGCTCTGGTGGAAGCTCGGGCTGAGCCCCAGGAGCTGAGAGTCCAAGGCCAGGGGGTGGGGAGAGGTCTCCCGGCTGAGGGGCGGGGGCCGCGAGCCCTGAGTGCCGCTGGGGCCGGCTCCGGCGTGGAGCGTCTCTGGGCGTGGGGAGCCGGGGGCCGCCTTCCCTCCCGGGCAGCCCCAGGACCACGGCCCCTTTCTCTCTCTCAGGAATGTGAAATACTGGACATCATCATGAAGATGTGCTGTAAGTGTTCCTTCGGACGCTCCGGTGGGGGCGGCTTTGGGGGGCAGCTGTTCCCGCCAGCCCACGGGTTAAGGGACGGCCATTTATCGGGGGGCATCGGAAGCCGGCCGGGAGCGGTCCCGCAGAGCAGGGCCCCTCCGTCAGACGCCCCCTCAGACCCGGGCTCGCCCGTTTCCTGACAGGAGCCCCCGAGTCGCGGGCGGGTTTTAACTCCCTCTCTCCTTTTCTCCCCCAGCTTGCTGTGGTGAGTACGGTCTCTTTGCCACTCTTTAAAAGGTGGGTTTTGTACGGGCTCTCCCCGGCCGTTGCAGCCTGGGCCGCTCAGACCGGGCGGGGGTCAGGCTCGTTGGGCTCAGGTTAAGCTGGGACACCCAGGCCAGATCCGCCCGTTAGGACTCGGGGAAGGCGCCGAGGCAGGAGACGAAGAGCGAACCCGGGCGGGCTTTGATGGCGCTTACGGGAGGTCACCGCGCCACCAAAAATGGGGGCTGCTCTGGGGGGGGGGCTCCTCTTTCCTCTCCGCGTGCCTCGGCCCACTGGGAGTCCAGCCCACCTCGGAGGTAAGGGCGCGCAGCCGCCCGCGCTCAGCCTTCCCAAGGCGCCGGCCCAGGGTCCTCCCGGCCGGCGTCCTCACGGCCGGCGTCTCCGTTCTGTCCCAGAGTGCAAGTGCGGGCCCATCGACATCCTCTTCGTGCTGGACAGCTCGGAGAGCATCGGGCTTCAGAACTTCGAGATCGCCAAGGACTTCATCGTCAAGGTCATCGACAGGCTGAGCAGGGATGAGCTGGTGAAGGTAAGCGGCCCCGGGCCTCCTCGGGAGGAGCCAGAGCTGCCCGAGCCCCTTCCCGCACCCTCGGAGCCGGCCCCACCTCGGGCACTCTGGGCAGAAGGAGCCCCTCACCTCCGAAGCGACCCTTTGTTCTTAAACGGAGGTGTCCGTTCTCCCAAGGAACCCTCCCGCCAGGCAAGCTATTTCAGGCAATTTACCTAAAGCCCCCCGGCTCGCCGCCTCCGGCCCCCCAAGCTCTCACGAGCAGGTCGTAAACACCCGGGGGCGCCCATCCGCGCCTTGTCACTGCAGGGCCTCTCATTGGCCGCGCAAGTTTTAGCCCCCATCACCACGGTAGTGACCCCGCGGGGGAAGGTTTCCACGACCCCGGCCTAGAATTAAAATCAGCCGGCCTTTAAGCGATGCTGAGCCCGCTGACTCAGCCGTCCGTCACCAGTAAGAGAGAAGGGAGAGGGTCTCACCGCTCCTCCGGCGACTCCCCAGTTCCTTCCACTCTGGGCTGAAGGCGGTGGGGGTGAGAGCGCTGGCGAGTCCGCTGCGGCCTCTCGCTTACCCTGGCTGCCGCCGCCCGGGCTGAGAGAGCCTGGTCCAGTGCGGAATCCATAGAATCTCCGAGCTGGGAAGGGCCCGGAGACGGTCATCCGGCCTTTACTAGACAAAGTGAGTGATGAGGTACTTCCCGCCTGCTGGGCAAGGAGGCGAAAGACAGGCAGGAGGCGTGCCCTGCCCCGGAGGGGCCTCGAGTCCCCCACAAACGCTCCCGAGCCGAGCTGGCGCGCCCGTCCTGCTTGGGACGGAGTTCTCCTGGTGAGGACGGTCAGCCTCAGGTCTTAACTCCACGAAAGCGAGCCCTTCCAAGCCTCAGGCGACCACAGCCTGACTTACCCAATTTCTCCCTCTGCTCCCTTCCGAACCTGGGCAGCCCCCGTGGGTGCCAGACGCCCGGGAAAGGAATCCCTCGTGCCAGCAGCTCCCGGGAGGGAGTCCGCTTCCTCAGGGCCAGAGCTTCACGATCTGTGCCGCGGGGATTCCCAAGGGACCACCTGAAACGCCCGCCTGACCCCAAGTCACTCACAGATATTAGCTGGGGCCGCTCCAGGAGGGGTCACGCCTCGCAGGGACCACTGAATTGTGGGGGAGTTAGAGCGGCGCCGAGGGACGAGCATCTCCCCCCCACGGGCTGGAACGGCTGCGGCTGCGCCTTCCTGTCTCCATGGGTCAGCAGAGCCATCAAACGCACTTAAAGGGGAGATTCTCCACTCACTGAGAAGTTTATGGCTGGAAATGTGCCCAAGGAGGTCTAGCCCCTAATTCTTCCAGAGCCACAATCCCCGCTGCCCCCCCCACCCCTCGATTACAGGGACATCCCACTGCGGGAAGGGCGGCTGGCAGTGAGAGCAAAGGCCGCTGGGGGACGCCGCGGGCGCCCGTTAGAGGCTGAGAGAGTTTGGGGGGGATTTGTTCCTCGATGATTGGCTCACTCACTCACTCGCTCAGAAATGGGCAGCGGGAAGCAGCGAGAGAGAAAGCGGGCGACCTCACTTCGCCTCGTCCCGCCTCCGTCTTGCCTTTGACTGTGCTTTCTTCCTTACCTGTTTTACAGTTTGAACCCGGCGAGTCCCACGCGGGCGTCGTCCAGTACAGCCACAACCTAATGCAGGAGCACGTGAGCCTGAGCGACAACAACATCCAGAACGCCCACGACCTGAAGGAGTAAGTGCCCGAGCCCGCTCCACAGGCCCGGCCACAAATGGGCCAGACCCGCTGCTCCCTGGCCGAGGCGGCTCTGGGAGCTGTGGCCACGCGCTTCTGGGTCGTCTGTCCGGGCCGAGGCCCCTTTAAGAGGACCTTCCTCCTTTCAGAGAGATGGTCAGATTGTGGTGACCCGACCCCATTTTCCGCTTCCTGGAAGGTGAAAGCAAACGTTCTGACTTGGTTGTTTCATTCTCCAAAAACTCAAGTGAACGACCAAGAGAATGAGAAAAATGGAAGCGGAAACCCACCTCTCCCTCAAGAGAAAGAAGGACACGTCCCAGAGTCCTCACGTGGGTCCAAATAAGTGCTTCCAGGATGGCGTTATCCCCTGATTGATCCCTTAACGGGCAAATATTAAGCACCTACTATGTAGCAGACATTGTTTAGGCTCCCGAGGAGCTGACGTCCTCTGTCTGTCCAGTGTGATTAATACCAGCCCGTGCCCTCTGCCAGATGGACGAGGCTGAGAACCGAGCACCTGCCCTCCCCTCTCCGTGTGGAGAATGACACAAATGTCAAACGGGCCAGGGTCAGGGGGAGCGAGGAGCCGCGCGCCCCCCCCCCCCCGGGCCAGGGCAGCCTATCGTGTCAGGCAAACGTCATGGTGCTCCTTCCTCCAGGCAGGGGGGAAGCAGGATGGCCGATAGACCCAGGGAGCGCTTACTTGAGCATTCCCAGGAGCCAAGGTCTGAAAGATGGCGGCCGGCGGGACGTTGCAGCTGAGGGAAGGGCAGCCTCCCCGAGGGGGCTCGAGTTCTAATCTCCTTCTGTGGCTGCAGGGCCGTGAAGAAACTCCAGTGGATGGCGGGGGGCACCTTCACCGGGGAGGCCCTTCAGTACACCAGGAACAATCTGCTGCCCCCCACCCAGAATGAGCGCATCGCCCTCGTCATCACAGACGGGCGCTCGGATATCGAGAGGGACACGACCCCCCTGACCGTGCTCTGTGGGGCAGACGTTGTGGTGAGCAGGAGCCCCGCTGGGCCGGGCCGGGCGTCGGGGGGACGGGAGGCTTCCTCATCAGCCACCCCAGCAGATTTAGAATGAAATAAGATCTAGCATCAGCTCGTTCCACGAGCTTTTACTGAGCGCCCGCTGTGTGCCTGATGCTGGACTAAGGGTCCTGCAGGAGCTCCGTTCTGGGGGGTGGGGCGTGAGTAGAGATATACTTTGAGGAGAGAACGAATGAGAATGAGGAAAGACATGGGCGCTCTTCAAAGATCCAAGAAAATCCAAGAGGAAGGAATAAGATTTCTTCCCAGAAGAGCGGCTCACCCGTGACCTTCGCCCCCACAGGTGTTTTCCCTGGGCATCAAGGACCTCTTCGGGGGCACTGCCAGCACGGATCAGCTGAATGAAATCTCCTGCCAAGGCCAGACCAGCTCGCCGGGGAAAAGGACGGGCATATCCCTGGTCAAGGAGAACTACGCAGAGCTCCTAGACGACAACTTCCTGAAAAACATCACCACCCAGATCTGCATCGGTGAGACCCCGGCCCGGGCTCCAGGCACCTGCCCCTACTCGTTAGGGATTCAGGCGGCACTGGCTGCCTTGTGGGGGGCGGCAAAGTCAGCCTCAGGGACAGAAGGCGGGGACCCCTCAGGGGCAGAAGTCAGGGACCCCTCAGGGACAGAAGTCGGGGACCCCTCAGGGACAGAAGTCGGGGACCCCTCAGGGACAGAAGGCGGGGACCCCTCAGGGACAGAAGTCAGGGACCCCTCAGGGACAGAAGTCGGGACCCCTCAGGGACAGAAGTCGGGACCCCTCAGGGACAGAAGTCGGGACCCCTCAGGGACAGAAGTCGGGGACCCCTCAGGGACAGAAGTCGGGGACCCCTCAGGGACAGAAGGCGGGGACCCCTCAGGGACAGAAGTCAGGGACCCCTCAGGGACAGAAGTCGGGGACCCCTCAGGGACACAGCGATGCTGTGGAGGTCAGGAAAGGACTGCGCCGGGCCGCGCCGGGACGCCACGCTGGGACGGGCTCTCCCTGCTCTTTCCCTGGCCAGTGTCCGGGCCTGACAGGAGGCGCTCCGCCTGGACGGGCAGGGGCCGGGCTTCCGCGAGGAGAGGCTGATCTTTGTCTTTTTCTCTCCCTCGCAGATAAGAAGTGCCCAGACTACACGTGTCCGAGTGAGTAACGTCTCCCTCTTTGCTGTGTGTGCCCAGGACTTGAGTCCGCCATATTCACAGCCCAATTTTGTTGTTTTGAGTGGGCCCCGGTGGGGGGAGGGGGTGTCTCCGGGGATGCCCGCTGACCGCGGCTCTCTCCCCTGCAGTCCGGTTCACGGCCCCTGCGGACATCATGGTCCTGCTGGACAGCTCGGCCAGCGTGGGCAGACGCAACTTCGAGACCTCCAAGCGGTTCGTGAAGCGCCTGGCCGAGCGCTTCCTCACGGCCCAGAAGGCCGACCCCTCCTACGACGTCCGCTTCTCGGCGGTCCAGTACAGCGGCCGCGACCAGCAGAGCCCCGACACCGGCTCCCTGCAGTTCCTCCAGAACTACACCGTGGTCTCCAGCAGCATCGACAGCATGAGCTTCATGAACGACGCCACGGACGTGAACGCCGCCCTCCGCTACGTGACCTCCTTCTACCGGCGAGCGTCCCCCGGGGACCGCACCAAGAAGAAGGTGCTCCTCTTCACCGACGGGAACTCGCAGGGGGTCACCGAGAACGCCATCGAGAAGGCGGCGCAGGAGGCCCAGAAGGCGGGCATCGAGATCTACGTGATGGTGGTGGGCCGGCAGGTCAACGAGCCCAACATCCGCGCCCTGCTCAAGGGGAAGAGCGCCGAGTACGACGTGGCCTACGGCGAGCGCCACCTCTTCCGCGTGCCCGACTACCAGTCCCTCCTCCAGGGAGTACTCTACCAAACAGTTTCCAGAAAGATTTCCCTCTGAGGGAGGAGGAGGGAGAACTTCTTATGCCCAGGGGGCGCGCCCTATGGTCCTCTCCCACCCCGTCCTCTTCCCACCGACCCTTAGAAACAAATAAAAATGTGATTTGTGACCTTCTCAGCCTCCCCGTGGACTTGGCTTAAAGAAGGAAAAAGATCCCAAAACGGAGCCCGAGTCTGCTTTTTGCACGTCTCCTCCAGCCGCTCACAGACCCCTCGCTTGTACCCCCCGTGGCCCTGCATGCAAGCCCCCCGCTGGGATGCTTCCCTCCCTGTCCTTAGCCCGGCCCGCTCGGAAAGCAAACTCCCTCCCGGTGAGCATCGCTTTCTCAGGCCTAAAGCCCGCCAAGGACCGGTGCTCCCTGGTGCTCCCTGGTGCTCCCTGGTGCTCCCTGGACTCTCGGTGTTACTCTGGGCGCAGTGGGGCTTGGAGGGTTGCCATTCCCCCTCGCCCACCCTTCCCCGGAGCTCTTGCCCTTCCACTCCACACCCAGGGTTCACACCGCCTCCCCTGACTTGCACACGGCCTGACCAGGACAAGCTGATCCAGGGAAGAGCAGCCGTGGCCTTCAGGGACAGTGGGCCCCGGGCTGGCCCAAGGAGCTCTGTCCACTCCGGGTGGCTCCCCAGGCTCCCATCTCGCGCCGTGCTCCCTTCCTGATTGTAAAGGCCCAGAACAGGCCCCGCTGACGAGGAGCCACGTTAGGCTTAGGGACAAAGGTGCTAGTTTTCCTCCTGCTGTTTACACGTCATCCCCAACCTGCCCAAGCTCCCGCTGCGGAAGCAGAGCAGGGCCAGCCAGCATTGCCGTGGTGCTCCTGCTGCCCACGGAGTTCTTCCCCAACTCAAGTACGACATGTCCCTCCCAACTCACAGTTCTTACATTGTACCGAATGCCTTTATCTGCCACTTTCATTGTTCTTCTTGTGTTCTGCTCCATTGTGTCCACACAATAATTTGTCCAAATAAATGTTTTTCCACAACCTCTTTGCAAAGTCGTCTCTAAGGGCCTCCGGGGGGTTTGCTACCCACGCCCACAGAAGTGGGAGGAAGAAGCAGAGAGACGTTGGTCAGCTGCTTGGGGGAGGGCTCAAGCTCCCGTGCGGGAAGGTGGGCTCCCATGAACCATGATGCCGGCGTGGAGCAGGGCCTGGGTTTCCCTGGACAGAGGCAGTTCCATCCACTCTGGGGCCTTGCAGAGGCTGGGGAGGGGGACATATCCATCTCTTCTCCCACCTTCTCCCACGGAGGCTCCGAATGCCATTACAAGTAGCCCCTCTCCCTCTCCTTCCTCTCAAGGCTCCCGTTTCCCTTGTCCCCTTCGGGAGCCAAGATGGCAGCAGTGATTCCATACGCAGGTCAGGGGATGGGCCAGCCTCTCTGCAGGAGTGCACACCGCCTGCTAACAGAGCCCCTCTCTCCAGCTGTTTCTCCCTGGAGTGGAGAGGAGGAACCCCCTCATTTCAAAGTCCACTTCAAGCGTATGAATTCTGCCATGAAAATGGCATTTTCTCCCTCCTCCTGACTCTCAAAGGCCAGGAAGTGTACAGAGTATGCAGAAAATGCAGAGGCTTCCTCCTCTTTGTGCATGGGCCCATCCCCTCCCTCAAGTCTCCTCGTCAGCCTCAGCCTGCGCCCTCGTCTCCTGGAAGCTTTGGGCTACCTTGTAACTGCAAGCACTGCTGGGCTGAATGAATGGCAACCTCTGGGTGCCCCCCCCCCGACATCGGGTCTTTGGACCTCGTGGCCAGCCCCTCAGAGGGGCGCAAAGTAGAGTCTGAATGTTTGACTTGGGAAAGGACCTCGGGGGCTGGTCCCTTAAGCTGCCAGGTGAATCCTCCTAAGACAATTAAGATGGAGGCGATTGTGGGCATGGTGCTGGTACCCTGGCCAGGCTTCATGGGCAAACATCGAGGTCAGCCCCAGGGCTCAGTCTGGCGGTCAGTCTAATCCCTCTCCTCTCCCCCACGTTCCCTCGGAGCCTCCCACTGAGCTAGCTCCGGCAATGTGTGCATCAGCCCCATTATCCAAGGGGACATGCCCGCATCGCCAAAGGCGAGCTTTACCCACAGCAGGCGACATTTCTCCATTTGCTGTTTCTCAGTGGTTGCACATCTGGGTTATGCGGTCCTGGCTGATGGAGAACATCTGCTTTCTCAGTGTTAATTGTCAGGCCAAAATTAGCACGAGCAACAAAGAATACTCTCTAAGGCCTCCGCAAACACAAAGCTCCCTCCATTTTAATCTTGGCTTGTGGCCTTTTAAGTTAAACAATCCACCATCGGGTAACCCTCAGACTCTGATGCCATTTTCATCCTTAGGGAAGGTATCTGATGGAAACATCAGGCTGAAAAGCGCAGCAGCAAACACACAAGCCGGCTCCACTCCACTGCTCATTAGGAAAGCAAGAGCTGAGCCCGTCATCCAGAACCAAGCATGGAACTGGCGTCCAATACTGACGAGCTTCCCTGGACTGCCCAAGTGGCACATGGATAGAAAGAACCAGCTGAATCACCCCAAAGCTCCTCTTAGCTCTGAACCTGTGGGGCTTCACAAAGTCACCATCTCCCACAAACCAGCTTTCTGGGGACAGTTTTAAAGCAGGAAGAAGTTTCTTCCAGGTTTTCCAAAGTGAAGACCAATAGAGCAGGGCCCACTCCTTTCCCTGAATCACACCCAAGCACCCCAAACTTGCAGACTCCCCAGAACTAGCTCTGAAATTGCAGTACAGAAAAATCCCCAAATTTGGGACAATGCCCTCCCACCTTCAGATGGGGAAAGTCCAAATTTAACATAAAGTTCAAAGTCAAGAAGTAGTCTAGGAAAAAGAGAAAACAACAACAAAATTTACCACAAACAAGTGAGGAGCAGGGAAAAGCAAGAAAAACTCAAAAGAAAACAACAATATAAAAACACCTACATGCAAAAGCTTAAAGAAAAATGCAAATTGGGTACAAGCTCAACAAAGCTCTTCTTTCTGGAAGAGCTAAAGAAAGAGATAAGAGTGATAAGGTGAAATAAATAAGGAAAAGAAATAAGAGTGACACAAGAAAAATATGGAATATATTAAGAGTTTGGTAAAAAGAGATACCAAAAATATTTTAAAAATAACACAATTTTTAAAATACAGAATTGGCCAAATGGTAAAAAAAAAAAAGGGGGGGGGGAGGGACATTATTCATAGAAGAAAGGATTCTTTAAAAAGCAGAATTAGCTAAATGGCAAAAAAGAAGTATAAAAGTTCTTTGAAGATTATAATTCCTTAAAAATTAGAACTGGGCAACTGGTAGCTAATGACTCCATGAGACATCAAAAAATAATAAAATCAAATCAAAAGTGTCAAAAAACAGAAGAAAAATCTTATCAGAAAAACAACTAACTCAAACTAAAATAGTTTGAAGAGAGATAATTTAAGAATTATTGAATTACCAGGAAACCATGACAAAAGAGAGAGAGAGAGAAACTGCCCTGATATCTTAGATTCTAGAAGGTAAAATAAAAATTAAAAGAATCAACTGATCTCCTCCTGAAAGAGATCCTCAAATGAAAACCCTCAGGAATGTAATAACCAAATTCCAGAGGTCCCAAATCAAGAAGAAAATATTGCAAGCATCCAGAAAGCAACAATTCAAATATCATGGAGTCACAGTTAGGATCACAAAAGATTTAGCAGCATCTCTGTTAAAATAGTGGAGGGCTTAGAATATGATATTCCAGAAGGCAAAGACGCTAGAATTATGGCAAAACTGAGGAGGGAAATGGATATTTAATGAAATGGAGGACGTTCAAGCATTCCTGGTGAAAAGACCAGAGCTGAACAGAAAATTTTACTTTTAATGCAATACTCAAGAGACATAAAAACATGAAAGAGAAATCATAAGAGATTTAATAAGGTTAAACTACATTCCTAAGATTCACGTAATTGCTAAGAATTTTATCATTATAGGGCAGTTAAAACTTTACATAGATGGAGGGCTCACAGTTCTGTGAGCACATCACATTGGAATTATCTTCAATGAAGGGATGAGAAAAAGCAATGTACTAGGAGGAGGGAGAAGGGAGAAGTCGAAAGGAAATTTTTATCACATAAAAGACCAATGCAAGGGAGAAGTTTTATAGTAAAAGGGAAAATAGAGGGGCAGGCTTATCAGCAAAATGGTTCAATACACACCCAGTTGTATGTAGAAATTTATCTTACCCAATAAAGAAATAGGAGGGAAGGGGATAAGAAAAAGGGCAGAGGGGATGATAAAAGAGTAAGTGGGATTAAGGGAGGCTGTAGACAGAAGTGAAATAGAGTTTTGTGGAGAAACAGAATAAAAAGAGAGACAAGATTCAACAGAAGAAAATGGAATGGAGGGAAATCAATAGTGTATATGAATGTGAATGGGATGAGCTCATTCATAATACTGAAGAGGAATAAATTAGAAATCAGAATCCAATAATATGCTATGTACAAGAGACATATGTGAAACATAAAGATACACAGAGTTAAAATAAGGGATTGAAACAGAATCAAATGCACTTCAGCTGAAGTAAAAACAACAACAGGCAGAAGTAAAAATTATCTCAAATAAAGGAACAGCAAAAAAAAACTAATTAAAAGAAGTAATCAGAAAAATTATATTTTTTAAAAAATAAAGATAATGAAGTAATATCAAAAATGTTTACAATAAGTTTCTCTGATAAAGGCCTCATTTTTCAAATATATCAATTCAATATAAATAAAAATAAGTGAGTCATTTCTCAATTGAGAAATAGTCAAAGAATACGAACAGGCAGTTTTCAGAAGAAGAAACCAAAGCTATCTATAGTCATATACAAATACTCTAAGTCATTATGGATTAGAAAATGCCCATTAAAACAGTGCCACCTAACACCTATCAGAAATAACAAATGCTGGAGGGGATCACAGGAAATAAGTACTCTAATGACTTGTTGGTGGAGTCGGGACCCACTCCAACCGTTCTGGAGAATTTGGAACTATGGACTATAAAGTTGTGCACCCAGCACCATCGCTATTCCACTGTCACACCCGTATCCTAAAGAATAAAAGAAGGAAAATGGTCTCTATGTACAAAAATACTTGTAGCAACTCTTTTTGTGGCATCAAAGAACCGGAAACTGAGGAAATTGGGCATTGTCGCATGTGATTGTGAGGGGACATTACTGTTGTGTAAGAAGCGAGAGGCGGATGGTTTCAAAAGAACACGGCAAGATCTGCATGAACTGAAGCAAAGTGAAGTGAGAAGAACCATGCGATTGTGCCTTGTAGTAGCAGCAATGTTGCCATGACGATCAGTTGTGAAACTTTGGTGACTCTCATCAATTCAGTCATCTAAGATGATTCCAAGACTCATTGTGGAAAAATGCTGTCTACCTCAGAAAGAAAACTGATCAACTGCATGAAAATGGAAGTTTTCTCACTTTTTTCTGCTTTATTTGTTTTTTGCAATATGGCTAATATGGAAATATGTTTTGTATGACTTCGCATGTCTAATTGAAACCATATTGCTTGCCTTCCCAGTGGGTGGGGGAGAAATGGGAGGGAGGGAGAGAACTTGGAACTCAAAATTTAAGAAGAAAAAAAATGTTAAAATAATGAATTTTTAAAACCACCACCAACATGGATTTCTACCGTCTGGTTCCAGTTAGGTCGGCTATTCTTCCTATTTTTATTTTTCCATCTGCCACTGCCCCTTCCTCTCTGGACTATGAGATGAGTGTCCAGACATGGGGGTCCCACGTGGCTCTGGAAATTCGCAAATTTGGTCCTTTGGGGGTTTCTAGGTCGTCCTCTTCCCGGCCCTATCTCTAAAGATTTGGGGAGCCTGGGGGACGCACGCCAGACTTCCTATTGACTTGCTTTCCTCTGCATTGTTCTTTACTGTTTTGTGCCACTTAGGATTCTCCACCCTTGTCCTCAGTAGGTTTGTGCAAACGAGCGCTGGCGTTGCCCTTGGCTGCCATGACTCCGCTTGGCCAAGACACCGAGCTCGCGCTCGTTGGCTGAGAGTCTGGGGGCCCTTCGGACGTCCTCGTTTGGTGACCGCTTGGCCCTGGCTCCGATTCCCTGGGAACTGGTAAGAATCGGAGGGACGTGGTTGCATGTGCCCGTTTGCAGAGTCAGCAGCGCACTGCTGCTCCTCGTCCTCCCATCCTCACCCTTGCTTCTGATTTGGTGACTGCCATGGATCCCACATTGATGACCAGCTGTTCCGGCCTTTGAAGAGACAGCCAAATCTCTGGGGGAGGGGGGGTGTTTTCCACATCCACTTCCTTCTGAGTCACTCCTTGAGAAAAGCCGTCAGGATGTACACACATGGACTTCTGGAAAATCTACAAACCACTGGCTTCTTTCATCTTCCAACACCAAACCATATTTCCATAAATGAGGGAGAAATGATCGTGGACAGACAAAAAGACCCAGAGAGAGAGAGAGACAGAGACCTAAAGAGACAGAGACAGAGACACAGAGAAAGAACCGACTGTTCTTACTTTCATGTTGAAAGCACCAAATATCACAGCATGTTTCCCTTGGTTTCGAGGCTTTCAAATACCGTGTAGTATCTTCTTCCTCCAAGCGTTCACACACATATTCCCCCTCAAGCTTTCTACCTCTGGTCCACAGATGTTTTTATGCAAGTCCATCCATTCAAGATACATCACAAAGAACCCCTTCCCTAAGCCCAGCTTGTACCTGTCCTGGGTTCAAATCTAGCCTCTGGCATATATGACGAATTTTACACATCCCATCTTCATCATTCTTATTGTTGCTGTTATTCGTTATGTGAAAGGGAATCCTTTTATCTACCAAGGACGCTGAGGCACAGAGAGGCTGGACTGAATAAGCTGCCAGCTGCGGTGGGAATCGCCCAAACTGAGGGCCTGGGTTCAAATCTCGGCTCCACTTATACGTGTGAGACCTTGGACAAAGCATTTTCCCTCCCGCTTTCAACCCCGGCCTGTAAAACGCAAATTCCGAGCAGGATGTTGTCGGGAGCGCCTCCAGCTTCACAGCCCAGCGTCTACACACGCGGGCCTTCCCCGGGGAGCACTGTGACGTCTGCCAGAAACGTTGCCGAGCCCTCGAACCTGCAGGGGCATCCTTGGCTTGCCCCCCTACACTGCACCGACACCCCAGGGCCCGGCTGGGACCACACACACTTTCTTCAGGAGGCTTTCTCCCTTAGGACCCTTCACCACGAAGCATCATCCCCCCTTCTCTCAAAGGTCACGGAATTCTAACTGACCGAGCGAGAAGGGACCCCATCACCCCATCTCAATGCCTTCTCCCTTGCCCCCTAGAGCCCCCTTCTCACACGGGGAGTACTTCCCAGAAGCCCATTTGGAGGAAGGGCCTGGATCATCCATCCTTCATTCTCCCAGACCCCTCCTCCCTGCCTTCTCCCTGCACCGGGGGCTTAGTAGGTGCTGTGGGAATGGACTAAGCAGGGCCATTGGGTCTGGCTACCACAGCGCAGCGGCCGTGGAAGGCCCCGGACTCTGGGGAGAGCCCCCGACACTGCTGCTTGGGGATGGCCTTGGGCTGACTGACTGGGACCAGAAATGCTGCGAGCCTTCCGCAATGGAATTCCCAAGTACTTAACGAAGTTCAGCTTGACCCTCCCCACAGGGACAGCCAGTGGATGTAGAATGCCTCTTGTACATGAGGATACGCAGCTGGTCCCCGAGTACGTCTGAGACAGAGACTGCGATGGGCAACGAACGGGGATTTACCAGGAGGAGGGCTTTAGTTTTTACTTTTTTACTTTGCACTTTACTTTTTACTTAAGAACTCCTTCAATGTTTT
>NC_133620.1:476883978-476898978 GCF_048593235.1 Sminthopsis crassicaudata | reverse complement strand
CACTGTGCCTTACAGCCCGACTAGAGCAGCGGCATTCTGGCGGCTGTTCCTGATGGCTCTTTCACACACCCTGCTGTCCTGGGGGCAGCGGATACGGGCCAAGAGAGTCACAGACCTCCCGAAAACACCTACACTAGCCTAGACTAGCCCCCAGGACTGGGCAGAAGGGCCCCCCCAGGACTGGGCAGAGGGGCCCCCAGGAGTGGGCAGAGGGCCCCCCAGGGCTGGGCAGAAGGACCCCCAGGGCTGGGCAGAAGGACCCCCCCAGACTGGGAAGAGGGGCCCCCAGGACTGGGCAGAGGGGCCCCCAGGGCAGCTTCGACGGTCTTTAAGTATAATTTTCAAATTAACAAGCATTTGTTGTATGATTTCTCTCCTTTCAGTGCCCCCCCATCCTGAACAAAGCCCTTGTGACAAATGCACCCAGGCAGGCGGACTGCACTGATCCTCCCCGGAACGTGGCTCCGGTTCTGCCCCCGAGCCCCTCACTCTGACGGGATCCGGGCCATCCTGGCCACCTCCACCCTCCCGGGTTTGGGTTTCCCGGCGAGCTGGCACGGGGCTGCCGGGCAAGGACGGTAACCGTGGGCAGGCCGGGCAGGAGCCAGGGGCCGGTTTGCCCCAGTATTGCTCCACCCGCCTCGGCCCGCAGCCCGTTATGCTGCAGAAGGCTCCTCCATCAAGCTTGCTTTTGATCTGAGAGCCTCACAGATGTTCCCCAGATGTGAGAAGCCTTGGAGATTAGATGAATCATAGCTCGGGCTGGTTGGGGGAGGGAGGCCCATTAAGTCACTCTGAGCAGATCCAGGAGAAAGGAAACGTGGATGTTACTGGAAGGGCAGAGTGGCCTGATGGTGCGGAGGAGGGGAGGCCCCCAGCCCACATGTGGTACCCAAGTGTTCTCCGGGGCTGGAAAACAGCCAGCAATGGTGAGGAGAGAACACAGAGGGGACAGTGTCCTGCACGAACCTCCCCTTGTTGCTCTTCCCGGCTTCCCCAGCCTCCATCTGAAGCCCATCCTGGGGCCTCTTCCTCCAAAACTCCCATCCTGCATCTTCATCCTCGGCTCCGGCCTCCTCTGCACTCATGGAACCCAGGGTTCTCGTTCTGTCACCACAATTACCTGTCCCACGAGGTGGCCAGTGCCCCGTGGGCGAGAGGGCCGGCCCTCTCATTTCCCTAACATGCCAATTGCCTGTGGTCTCACTCAATGGACCTTCCTTTAACGTTGCTTTCCGGGGAGATAATCAGCTTGGCCATGGCCTCCCGGAGAAACTGGGCTGTCCTGCTGGCCAACTTCCCTCTGGAAAACCCAACACCCTGGCACTGGAGTCCCCCTCCCCAACAGGGAGGAAAAAGTGGGCTCCGGAATCTCAGAGCGGGAAGGGAGCTCACTGAGTCCAACCTTACCTGAGCAGGAAGAGACTCCAGCGTCCCTGGCGAGGGATCGGACACCTTTACTTGACCACCTCCTGAGGAGCCCAAGCCATTCTAGCTCTCGTTGTTAGGGCGACTTTCCTCCTTCTAAACCATTCGCTGTTTCCAGGCCTGCCCCCATGGCCAGTCCAAATGGACCAAAATGCCTCCTCCAGGGGACAGCTCTTGAAACCCTGAACTCACCTGAGCTGCCTTCCTGAGCCTTCTTTGGGCTAATTCTCCCCAATTCCTTCCGTCTTTCCTCAAGGACAGACAAAGAGCACTTGCCTTGAAGGCTGCCCTTCCCTGGGCTTCTCCATCGTTCCCCTAGTCAAGTATCTCCTTCCCACCCCACCCACTCCCTTTCTCCCCAGACTTTCAGCTTCCTTTCCTGTGTGGTCCTCCCCACGTCCTCAATCCCGAGTGCTCGGCACAATGCCTAGAATATAGTGTTTAATAAATGTTGATTGGAATCGACTTCCAGGAGCCAAGGTGGCAGAGTCAGGGTAAATCCCCCATAACCCTCCTGTAATAGCACAACAAAACAATCCTGGAGCAGGAGGACCAACAATCTTTGAGCCCAAGAAGTGTAGAAGCTGGACAGTACAAGGGGAGCACGGCCCAGGACAGGAAACATCCCAGGAAGCCAGCAGCAAACCCCACCTCAGCAAACCAGCAGGAGATCCTGAGCCCCATTGGAGCAACTCGTAATTCCTAAAAATTGTATCCTTAACGGGTTGGTTGTTGTCCTTCATTCTCAATGAGGGCCAAAATGGCATCATTATGTTAGAGATAAGTTATAGCGTGTCCGACTATGGCTGATGGAACCAGTACAAGTGGACATGACTGAAAAATGGCAGCAGTAACCACCACAACTTATTACATGTTTCCTAGAAAAGAATAGGCAGAAACTGAACTCAGGGGTGAAGGATCAATCTTTAAGGGCAGCCAGGAAAGCTAGACTCAGTAATAAGCAGTTCTGGAGAAAACATGTGGATTTCTAGAATATGAGAAGAGGCTGTTGGAACAACATTAATAACATTCCCCATGTCACCAAGGCCTCCTTCACCTCCCGCTAGTGTCCTCATCACTCCATGCTGCCTACATGCATGAGCTAGCAGGTCCCTGAAACTAACCAACAGCTCCATAAAAGAACATCTTTAGGGGGAGGAATGATGGGGGGCTGCATGTGCAGGTGCACGCAAGAGGCGGACACCTCTCCAAAGGTACTGACTAGCCCACAGGGATTTGAAAATCTCAGCTCTGTGTAAGGAAGTTCCCTTTATTCTACTTAACAATATTTTATTTTTTTCCAATTACAGGCAAAGATAGTTTTCAACATTCATTTTTCTAAGATTTTGAGTTCCGCATTTTCTTCCTCCCTCCCTTCACTCCCCAAAGTAGCAGTCTGATATAGGTTATAATCCTGTTAAACATATTTCCATATTAGTCATGTTGTCAAAGAAAAGTTGGAATAAACAGAGGAAAACCCCAAGAAAGGAAAAAAAAACAAAACAAAACAAAAAAGTGAAAATGGTATGCTTCCATCTGCATTTAGCCTCCATAGTTCTTTTTCTGGACAAGGTTGGAATTTTTCATCACAAGTCTATTGGAATTGTCTTCGGTCACTGTATTGCTGATGAGCTAAATCTATCAAAATTGATCATTACACAACATTGTTTTTACTCTGACAATCTTCCGTTTCTACTCACTTCACTCAGCATCAATTCATGTAAGTCTTTCCACGTTTTTCTGAAGTCTATCTACTCATCACTTCTTATAGTACAATTTCATCTGTAGTTTCCTTTTTACGTGAATGACTTTACTAATCAAAAGGAGGCAGAAACAAGAAGAGTTGCGAAAGGAATTCTAAAAAACAGCACACAGAGAAAAGACATTCATTGAGGGTAAAAAGGAATAAAATGTGCTATTTTGTGGTATCAAATGTGCAAATTAACAATATAAAATCTTAGTGGGGAAACTCTAATACCCAGAATTGTTCGATGAATATGGACAAATGTATATTGCCTAGTTGTGATGTAGTTTTATAGAAATGATAGGTAAACCTATGGGAACAGATGACATCACTGAGATATGTAGGAAAAGAAGAGGCTCTAGAACAGAGTCTTGGGGTTCCATGGTCCACAGTTAGAGAGCATGACCTAATTAACAAAACAGAAATGAGACTAATAAGGAGAAGTCATTATGAATAAGAGAATTGGGAAAGAACACTGTCATTAAAATCTAGAGTGAAGAAAGTATCTGGGAAAAGTAATCAGCAGGGCCAAATGCTGCATAGGGGCTGAGATGGATGTGGAGTTAAAAATGCAATTAGACCACCAAGGAGAAAGTCATTTCTGTTGAATGATGCAGTCAGAAGATAGACTGCAAAGGGCTGAGGAGGAAAACAGGGGAAAGTGCAGTCACAAGTATGGACAATTATGAGTTTGGCTGAGGAAGGGAAGAAAGAGTCCAGTCAGAAGCTGGGATTTGCTTTTTGTGTTTAGGATGGAAGATATTTGGGAATATTTGAAAATAGTTGAAAAGGAATCAGTTGGTAAGAAGATGTTTAAGATATGAGAGAGAGAGAGAGAGAAAGAGAGAGAGAGAGAGAGAAGAAGAAGAAGAAGAAGAAGAAGAAGAAGAAGAAGAAGAAGAAGAAGAAGAAGAAGAAGAAGAAGAAGAAGAAGAAGAAGAAGAAGAAGGAAGGAGGAGGAGGAGGAGGAGGAGGAGGAGGAGGAGGAGGAGGAGGAGGAGGAGGAGGAGGAGGAGGAGGAAGAAAGAAAAATAGGAGGAAAGATGGGAGGAAGGGAGGGCTAGTGCTATGGGTGCATTCTGCTGGTGAGAAAGCAAAAGTTGCAAAATGGGATTGAGTGTGCATGTAGAAATCTTGACCTTGGCAAAAAAGAAAGGTCAGCTCCTTGTCAGATAATGAGGAGGAGGAAGGAATGGAAGATCATATCAAGAGGTCAGAGTGACTAGTTCATGGGAGAAGGGGGAATTAACATCCAATGGTCTATTTTTTCAGGAATGAAAAAGTCATCAGCCAAGGGGGAAGGGAAGAAGTGTGGGAGACAAGAAGCAAAGAGAAGGCTTGGGATAGTTTTGTGAGAATTGAAATGGAGAACAAGGAAGCAATAACAGAACTGCTTTGTATCAGTGAAGGCTCAGTTGAGGGTGGAAAACATGACTCTGTCATGTGGCTGAGATATCATCCATAGTAATCAGTATGATTACTTTCAAGGGAAAGAGTTAAACAAGAGACTAATGAGGCTTTAGGTCAGAAAAGAGTTTCTTGCAATTAGATCTATGCAAAATGGTCAGTCTTAGGAGGAGGTGGATTTCCATCACTAGGAGCCCTCTAGGTAACCGCTGTCAGAAAGGTGTAAAGGGAATTCTCATTCGTGTCTGATTGGGATTCAACTGATGAATATACTTTCTTTTTTATTATAGCTTTTTATTTACAAGATACATGCATGGGTAATTCTTCAGCATTGACAATTGCCAAACCTTTTATTCCAATTTTTCCCCTCTTTCCCCCCACCCTTTCCCCCAGATGGCAGGTTGACCAATACATATGAAATATGTTAGAGTATAAGTTAAATACAATATATGTATACATGTCATACAGTTATTTTGCTGTACAAAAAGAGTCAGACTTTGAAATAATGTACAATTAGCCTATGAAGGAAATAAAAAATGCAGGTGGACAAAAATAGAGGGATTGGGAATCTGTGGGTTTGCAGTGTGCCCTGAAACACCAACAAGAATGGAGATCCCTGAGCTTTATGCAGTACGAGCTAACTATGGTGGCAAGAAAAATTCACATTTATAGCATTTTAAAGTTTGTGAAATGCTTTATGGATATTCAACCCCATTCAATCATTACAACAATGAGCTGGGAACGTGCTCTCATTGGCCCTTTCTTATAGAGGACCATGAAGTACATGAAGGACATGAAGTACAATGTCCCCTCCAAAGTGTGGCCAGCCTGAAAGAAAATGGGGATGTCCAAATTGCAAGATGCTCGGCCATAGCCGAGGAAAAGACACCCAGGAACTAACAAACGGAACAGAACTAGAATTAAAGTCCTTCTTGGACAAGAGTCGCTGGGTGCTTTTACATTGAAAATGGATTTTTACTCTTTCCAACATGATTTTTAATGTCCGATAGAAAGGATGTCTATACTAGGTCTTCCCAAGCCAGATGTGTCCTGAGGAAGGCTATTTCTCACTCATTATGAGGGAGAGTTTTCGAACATTACCCAGCATTCTACGTGCTTCCATTCATGGGCGTACATTGGATGGATCAGTAGGAGAAATGAGAAATCCATAAATGTGGGCTTCACATCCTCGCTCTAAGTGAGGGAGTCTCTCTTTATGCGCTGTTTGATTTCAGCCCCGCACTCTCTCGGCACACTGAACCAGGAAACAAGATCTGCGCTCAGGGGATTAAGATCTGTATTGGGGGGAGCCATGCCCATATGCCATGGGCAGGAAGCCCGCTGCTTAAGTGGGGGTCGAGCACCTCCTCTGGGGGAACCCTGTACTGAGCTTGACGGAAGTGTACAAGGATGGGGAAGAGCCCGGGTGCTTGAAGGCCAGGGCTGGGGCTGGAGGCGGGATCAGCACCTTGGAGAGATCCCTCACCTGGAATGGTCGAGTTGGTGATTGGGGTGGGGGGATGGGGAGGAGAAATAGCCACAGACCTTGGGAGGAGAAGTTGTGAAGGGCAGGGAAGTGCCTGGTGAGATCATGGAGTGTGAGAGCCGGTGGGGGTGGGAGCGCAGCCCTACCGAGGGCTGGTAAGCGGGGACACGCCAGTGAGCACATCCTGGAACCCCTCGGACAGGGGGCACCTGGGCTCTGGGGGCAGCTCAGAGCAGCTGGAGGCTGGCTTCTTCTGCACACTTTGTGACATGGCTGAGAGAGCCCAGCGAGCGGGGGAGGGGGACGGTGAAAAGATGGAGGGCAGAGCTTGTCTGGGAGTCATGGGCAAGGGGAAGGAGGAAGGAAATGGAACAATAAGAGAGAGAGGAGGGATCAGAAACGTGGGAGGAAAATCGGGATTGATGAGGGTGAGGAGTACAGAAAAGTCCATCTGTGGGTAAGGTGTAAGCTTTTATTAAGCACCCACTGAACACAATGCAAAGCTGCCGTAAGCCAGCAAACTCTGAGCCGGTCCCGGATTCAAGTCTCCCCCCGACATCACTGCCCATGTGACCACGGCCTGGCCCATCTGTTCCCTCATCTTCCCGAGGAGCCAGTGGCCTCTGGCTGCCTCCTGACTCAACGCTTCTGCTCCTGCGCCAGCAAGCAACGACCGGGAGTGCAGGAGGGGAAAGGGGAGGTTTGCACAGATCGAGTTCTTCAGAACTAAATCCCCCCCACCCCAAAGGAGCCTTTAAAGCTGGTGATGGGGAGGAGCCCCAGTCCTTCTGTGGGTCCCCTCGATGCCCTCAACAAGCCCAGGCTGAAATCTCCAGAATGTCTGAAGTGGCCGCTAGCTCATCCAAGAGCCCAGTGTGAGCCCCTACAAAAGGAAGGGATGAATCACGGCCCGGCCGGGGCCCGGGTCATTGCTGGACGCCTCGTGTGGAGCTGAGGAATGAGGCTCGCCGGGCGCCAGCTGAAGTTACACCAAAGGAAAACACAATAATTCAAAGCCAGAGAGCTCGCGGCTCCCCGGGGGAGATTCTTGGGAACGAGGCCACGGGCCGGTGACCCCATCTGGCTGCTGCCAGCCCCACCCACGGAGCCCCGAGAGCGGAGCAGAACCCGGCTTCGGCAGCGCCCTCAGCTCCCCCTCCTAGGGCCACGGAGTGGTCACGGGGCCCCCGAGGGGCCGGTAATGCGTCCTACGCATGGGGAGGCTGCTGATGTCTGAGGCTGGGTGCTCCCCCAGGAACGGCGGGTCCAGGGAAGGAGGGTATCCGTGGCCACCCAGTCCTCCCGACTAGAAGATTGTCTCATTCCAAGCCCAACACGTGAAGACCCTCAGCCTCGGCCTCTCTTGCATTGGAGAAGCAGATAGAAAAGGGTCCGAGTGAACACGGAGGGCCGATGGACCCCAGAGGCCCCTCTCCCCTCCATGACCGGGGAGTCCATGGGCAGTGAGGGAGGACCGGCAGGCAAGCCCGTTAGCAGCAGCTATAGCAAACTTCCCTCTTCCAGGCCTCTGCCATGGCTGGGTCTGCACGGACGGAGGCTGACACCTCCAACTACGCAGGGGGCCTTGGGAGGTGCTTTCACAGCTGCCCCCATCAAGTGTCACTGCCCTCTGCCCACTGGCCAAGTCCCCATCAGGGACCAGACCCTATGTCTGAATCTGGGGGACAACACTGTGCTCCCCACTGATTTCCCAGTGACTCCTTCCTGGTAAGATTCAGGACGACACACACACAGCCCACTTCCAGCGTCCCGACCTGGAGGCTTTGAGCTGCGTAAGAAATGAAGCCGAATCATTAAGATCCCAGGTTGAGGGCTCCAATGGCCTTGTGATGGAGAGAACCATCTACATCCAGAGAGAGGACTGTGGGGACTGAGCGGGGATCACAACAAAACATTCTCACTCCTTTTGTTGTCGTTTGCTTGCTTTTTTTCCTTCTTTCTCATTTTTTTCCTTTTGGATCTGACTTTTTTTGTGCAACGTGATAATTGTGGAAATATGTGTAGAAGAATTGTATTGTTTAACCATATTGGATTACTTGCCATCTGGGGGGCATGGAGGGAAGGGAGGGAAAGAATTGGAGCCCAAGGTTTTCCAGGGGTCACTGTTGAAAATGATCTATGCATATGTTTTAAAAATAAAAAACCTTAATAAAAAAAAAAGATCACAGGTTGAGAGATGGAAGGGGATTCGGAGGCCATTGAGTCCTCCTGCATCCCAGAGGCAGGGGACTCCACAGAGTCTGCCCTCAGGGGCAGAGCGACCCCCCTCCCTTCACAGAAGAGGAATCTCTGGCCTTAACTCCCCAGAAGGTGAGGAAATGTGCCCACAGTCACGCTAACAGCAGATTCAGGACTGGAGCCAGGGAAGGAAATTCTCTATTGTGACAGTTTGGGGATCATGTTCTCTACCCTCAGGGCTTCGGGGCCTCCACCCTGGCTGAGGCTTTGGGGGAACCAGATATGGAAGGTTGCCTCCATCCGAAGGTGTGAGTAGTCCCAGGACCAACTGCTTCTGTCCCCCGTCCTCTTAAAGAAGGGAAAGGGGCCTGGATGTGCAGGAACGTTTGTGGCAGCCTCTTTGTGGTGGCCGGAAACTGGAAACCACGTGGATGCCCATCATGGAGAATGGCTGAAAAATTATGGTATGAATGTTATGGAATATTAATGTTCTGTGAGAAGTGACCAACAGGAGGATGTCAGAGAGGCCTGGACTTACATCAACTGATGCTGAGTGAAATGAGCAGGACCAGGAGATCACTGTACACTTCAACAACAATACTGTATGAGGTTGGATTCTGATGGACGAGGCCCTCTCCAACAATGAGAGGAACCACATCAGCTCCACTAGAGCAGTGATGAACTGAACCAGCTGCGCCCGGTGAAAGAACTCGGGGAGACGACTAGGAACCACTACAGAGAATTCCCAACCCCCCCCCCCTTGTCCGCCTGCATTTCAGATTTCCTTCACAGGTTAATCGTACACTCTTTCAAAGTCCGATTCTTTTTGTTCAGCAAAACAACTGTTTGGACATGTAGACGTATATTGTATTTAACTCATACTTTAACATATTTATTGGTCGATCTGCCATCTGGGGAAAGGGGTGGAGGGGAGGAGGGGAAAAGTTAGAACAAAAGGCTTGGCAATGGTCACTGCTGAAAAATTACCCAGGCATACATCTGGTAAATAAAAAGCTACAATAAAAAAGAAAAAAAGAAGTGCCTGCTCTGCGGAGCATCTGAAATGGGCAGCCCACGTTGTACAGCCCAGCCGAGCTGGGAGTGTGTTGTTTTTGCTGTTGCATTTTGTTTTCTTCCTCATTTTTTTCCTTTGGGATCTGACTTGTGCAGCCTGATAATCGTGGAAATATGTGTAGAAGAATTGTACATATTTTTGTGTGTGAGTGTGTGAGTATGTGTTATAGGTGTGTGTGCATGTGTTGTGTTCAAGTCAGGTCAGCATCAGCACCCCGCAGACAGAGCAGCCCCCCTGCTTTTGGTCACTTCTGTGCATCCCAAAGTCTTCCTCATTACTCTAAGAGCCGGGCCCGGGGCCCCATCCGATGCCCCTCAGCGGCTCCCTCCTTGTCCGGCCCAGACACTTACCAGCCTTTCCCATGATCCATGATCTCCCTGTGGATGGACTGTGGCCCATCCCCTCACGGCGTGGCTTCCCAAAGCCCCATCCAATGGCCAAAGCACTGGCTCTCTGTCCCTTGGGTTCGTGTTCAAGTCTCTCACTAGAACCTCTACAACAATCGCTATCTCACTTCTGGAGAGGAAGAAGATGGGGGCTGAGGAGGGGTGCAGACTTGCAGCCCCCTCCCCTTCCCCGGTCCAGCGGTCCCACAGCTGGGCTGATGGCCCCAGAGAGGCTCCGGCACCGCGCCTCAGAAGGACCAGGTCCGGAGAGGAGGCCGGCCTCTCAGAGGGAGCCTCGTCTGCCCAGGGGCTCCTCGGGGGTGCCCCTCTGACTCTGGGGGCGGCTCAGCCTTCTGCCGCTCTTCCTGTAAGGACCAGGCAGCCCAAGGGCTCTGGAGAAGTTACTGAGTCTCATCCAGAGATCCTCAAGTCCAAACCCCTTGTTTACGGGGGAGCAAACTGAGGCTCAGACAGGCCGAGGACCCCAACTTCAGCTGGGGTCCTTTCACAATCACAGAAATTGAGACTGAAGGTTCCTCAGTGATCCCAAAGATGAACAATGTGGTGTGCAGTGCTCCCTGAGTGCCCCGTGCGAGCAATCCAAGGCCATGGGTCCTGCCCTCAGGGAGCTTGCCTTCTAAGGGCCGGACATCTGGGTTTATACAAACAAGCTTGTGGAGGACTGGCGGGCGGGGAGACCCGGCAGAGACCCGGCAGAGATCCGGCAGAGACCCAGCAGGGGGAACCAGCAGAAACCCGGCAGAGACCCAGCAGAGACCTGGCAGACTTGGCAGGGACCCGGCAGAGACCCGGCAGGGACCCGGCAGAGACCCGGCAGAGATCCGGCAGGGATCCGGCAGGGATCCGGCAGAGACCCGGCAGGGATCCGGCAGGGATCCGGCAGGGATCCGGCAGAGACCCGGCAGAGACCCGGCAGAGACCCGGCAGAGACCCGGCAGAGATCCGGCAGAGACCCGACAGGGATCTGGCAGAGACCCGGCAGAGATCCGGCAGAGATCCGGCAGGGATCCGGCAGAGACTCGGCAGAGACCCGGCAGGGACCCCGCAGAGACCCGGCAGAGACCTGGCAGACTTGGCAGAGACCCGGCAGGGGCACTGGGCAGTTGCCACCATCTGGCGGGAGCTGATGAACGGCGATCACTCCCCGGGGCAGCGGGGCCGGCCAAACCATGGTGGGAGACGGAGCGAGAGCGTCGCAGGCACCTTTGGATCGTCCCTGGGAAGGCCTCAGAGACATGAAAAAGAACTGCACAAGCGGGCACAGACAAGTGCGTCCGGAACAGGGACCCCGGGACCAACAGAGGGCATCCTCCCCAACCCACCCCCAAGTAAAAGGCCCCCCCGGGCTGAAAGGGCCCCCCTCCCTCGTGTCCCTGCATTGGTGGGTGAGTGTTGGGAGGGGCAGATTCAGCTCCTTGTCCCTAATCTGGCACAGGCCAGAGAGAATTCCTAGATTCTAACCCAAAAAGGAGTTGATTTTCAGGCGGGCTCCGAGCCATCGGCTCCTGGGGGAAGGGCGCGCTTTCGGGCTCGCGGGGGGCGGGCGGGCTCACTGCCGAGAGCCGGGGTGGGCCGGGCCGAACGTTAGTGCTGCAGCACGGGCCCCGGGGAGACTGCTCAGGGCTCGGCCGGGAGGTGACCCCGCGGTGTGGGCCGCTGGGAGGGGTGAGGTCCCCCAGCTGCTCCTGTCTGAGGTCAGTAAATATTTGGGCTCCCATGTCCCTCTGTTTGCTTTTGCTGCTCTCTTCTTTAAGTGGACTCCACATTCAAGCAGCCATCGGGCAGGATCCCACGGCTTTTAACATTTTCTTCTGAGGGACAAATGAAAATTAAAGAGCGAGATCTCAAGAGTTCTGTGGGAAACAACATGGGGCAGATGGGGCTGGAGCTTAGCCCCCCCCCGCGGGGCCCCCTGAGAGTCCGACTGGAGAAGGGCCTCGATCCACGGGCTGCGCTGTCGGCTTGGACTCAGCTTTGCGGTCCCCTAAAACCCCCAGATCTTTTTCCAGCCGTCTAACGGGGCTCCCCCATCTCAGACTGGAACCGTTGACTTCTTGCCCCGAGTCTAAAACTTTTTATTCCTATTACCTTTCGTGGTCTTGGATGGAAGCCGTGGCTTTGGGCCCTGCAGCGCTCCGGGCTCTGACCGCGTCACCCTGAGTGTTGGCTCCCTCTGCCACCTTCCAGCCTGAGCGCCATCACGCCTTTATTCGAGTCACTGCCCGGCAGTGGGGGGGAGGGGGTCCCGGGCCCTCCCTGAGGCCGTCTTCCCGGGCCAGCCCGCGTTTGTCCACCTTCTCCACCAGACACCTTGGCAAGCCCTTTGCCCACCTCTGAGCAAGCTCCCGGGCAGTGCCCTCCCGGTCCAGTCTGGGAACTGTCCCAAGGGCAAGGGTGGGACCCCCTCCAGCTCCGGGAGAAGTTCTCCAGCCTTTCTTTTTTATTATTATTATAGTTTTTATTTACAAGATAAATGCATGGATAATTTTACACACTGACAATGGCAAAACCTTTTGTTCTAACTTTTCCCCTCCTTCCTCCCCCCCCAGATGGCAGGTTGACCATATGTTAAAGTATAAATTAAATACAATATATATCCACATGTCCAAACAGTTGTTTTTCTCCAGCCCTTTCTTAAGGCGTCACGTGGAGGCTCCCCAGAATTCCTGCTCCCCGACTGGGCCTGCATCTCCCTCCCCCCTCCTCTCCCACCCCTCCTCCATTCTTGTCCCAGCGATTGCGGGGGTCAGTTATCACAGTCCCAAAGGTGGGGAGCATCTGACCCCAGACCCCCAAACTGACACCCATTTCCCTGCATAACGGGCCCTTCTCTCTTTTTTAAGGAACCGTCGGGACAACAGGAGAATCCGCTCTGGGGACAAAGGGGGCAAGAGGCCTCGGATCCAGAAAACGCCTCCAGAGAACAGGACTGAGTGGTCAGCAAGCCGCAGTCATCCTGCTCAGCCAGGGGGGGCAGTGTTGGCGCCCGGGTGACAGGACATCGTCTCTTCTGCCCGCCCGCGCTGGAGCTTCCCCTGCTGGCCCAGCTGTCGGTGGCCCTGAGTTATGGGCGGAGTGACTCGCCCAGGGCCCCACAGCCCAGACTTGTCAGATCGGGGCAGGGCCTCGGACCTCCTCTCCACGGACTCCACCACGCCATGGTCTTCTTCTCATTTTAAAAATGAAAAAACGCCTCAAAAGAGCAGAGTGGGCAGCCTGGAGTCCCGCAGCCCGGCCCAGGGCTCCCTCCTCCTGGCTCTCTGCCCACTCTGCTGCCCGCCGGGCAGGGGGTGCCCGAGCCCGCTGCCCTTCACTTTTTTTTTTCCTTCTTTTTCTGAGGCTGGGGTTAAGTGACTTGCCCAGGGTCACACAGCTAGGAAGTGTTAAGTGTCTGAGACCAGATTTGAACCCGGGTCCTCCTGAATTCAGGGCTGGTGCTCTGTCCACTGCGCCACCTAGCTGCCCCTGCCCTCCACTTTTCAGCATGAGCGCTGACCCTTCAGAACGGCCACGGGGCACAGCAGGGCCTGGCTTCTTGTCCGGGCTTGAGAACAATGCCGATTCAACCTCAGTCTGCCCACTGGATCTCCGGGGCACCAGCTGCTCCACATTTACCCCGACCCCTTGGATCATTCTAGAAACCTCCGACCAGCAGGAGGGCGGCCTGACAGGAGACTCCCTCCCCTCCCCCACGGACAGGGCAGGACGGGAATCCAGCCTCTCCCGAGCTCCCACTCCAGCAACATCCACCGTGCTGCGCGCCCCCAGAAAGGTAAGTGACGGCGGGAGAGCGAAGGAAAGAAAGGACGCGCGCGCGGAGGATTCAGAGAGGCCTGGAGAGACTCACAGGGACTGATGCTGAGGGAAGGGAGCAGGACCAGGGGATCATTATATATTTCAACAACAATACTGTATGAGGATCAGTTCTGAAGGACGGGCCTCTCCAACAATGAGAGGAACCAGATCAGCTCCAACAGAGCAGTGATGAACCGAACCAGCCACACCCAGCAGGAGAACTCTGGGAGATGAGTGTGAACCGCTACATAGAATCCCAGTCCCTCTGTTTTTGTTCGCCTGCATTTGGGATTTCCTTCCCAGGCTAATGATACACTGTTTCAAAGTCCGATTCTTTTTGTACAGCAAACAACTGTTTGGATGGGGATACATCTATTGTATTTAACTTATACTGTAACATATGTAACATGTATTGGTCACCTGCCATCTGGGGGGGGGGGAGAAGGAGGGGAAAAATGAGAACAAAAGGTTTGGCAATTGTCAATGCTGGAAAATGACCCGGCATACATCTGGTAAATAAAAAGCCATAATAAAAAAGAAATGACCCGCACTCCCTACTTGGTTGTGAGAGAGTCTGACCACAGAATTCACACTAAGGTGTGAGAGGCTGCCCTCTGCCCCTCCCAGAAGAGGCCGTGCAGGTGAGAGCTCAGGGTCTCAGCCTCTCACTACAGCGACTGTGGCCCTGGGCCGTCTCCTGCCGTCCTTTCCAGCCCCTGCCCTGTCCTGGTCCCCAGAGGGGCTCCCTACGAGCAGCTCCAAAGGAATGAATCACTATGGGATACCCAGCAGCAGCCAGGCCTGCCGCTCTGGGGGCCCGGGGGCAGCCTTCTGGGGGACTCTCCCTTCAGGGGGAGGGGGCCCGAGGGTTCTTGCAGCGGTACCCGGACGGGCGTGGGCCGGCCACTGTAGAATCCGGGGCGGTGCTCAGAGGGCCTGTCGGGGCCGCCCTGCCAGGGCCCAGGGGACGTGCTCGCCGCCCACCTCACGCCAGTCTCATTCTGAGGCTGAGCGCCGGCAGCTGGCACTCTGATACTTCAGGGAAGGGTCCCCAACCCGCAGACACAAGCACACAGAGCAGCGACCCGGGACAGCCTCGCTGAGTTCTTACGGTCCATCGGGCCAGAGCAACCACGGCGGGACCGGAACCGAGCCCGCCCCATGGCGGTCTCCCGGCCAGCGGGAGCCAGGCCGTGCGGTGGAAGCCGCCATCCCACAAACCAGGAGGAGCCTCCCGGCTCATCCAGCTGTTCCCACTCCCGCCTCAGGAGTGCCCACACAGTGGCCAAGGCTGGAATATTCCATGTGACTCACTCCCATTTCCCTCCAGGCTCCAAAGTGGCCGAGGGGGAGGGAGGGCCAGGGCCTGGCTGTGGTGTCCGTGGGTTTGTGGGTAACTCGCCCACGTTAAATGGCCCAGAACTAGCTCTGGGACCGAAGTCTGCTGAAGAGGGACTGC